>NW_008594055.1:0-12105 GCF_000691845.1 Merops nubicus | reverse complement strand
GCACCCCCACCGCGCCCGGGGCGCTACAGCTCGGGAGAGACGAGGGGCCTCTGAGCTCCTGGGGATTTGATAGGCTGAAAGCTGGTGTACCCACGCTCCTTCAATATGTTTGAATTTAAAATGAAAAAAAACCTCACATCTGCATTAGCAAAACACTTTTTGCCAAAGAGAAAAGATTTTAAAAATAAATCTCTTCAAATGTAATTAATTGGGTCCCTTCTTTGTTTGCTGGGGCCTGATGCTGGCAAGCTCTAGGACTTAAATGGTGGTGAGGCTGGTGCTGACTAACTGGAAACCTGTGAAAGGCACGACCGGTGAGCTGAAGGCACAAAGGCAGCTGCAAGGGTCTGAGAGTTGTTCTTCTCTTCTAGAAGCATTTATCCTCTCACAGGGAGGGGCTGGTGGGACACCTAAGTGCCCGTGCTGGTCCTGCTGCTGCCTGCGGGACCCCCCGGCATTGGCACTGGCCAGCAGAGGCCTGAGCACCAGCCTGTTGGCTACGGGGCTGTAAAATCTTAGAAATTACTTTTTTTTTTATGACACCTGTTTCAAGTATTAGTTTTGTTGGTACATTACTGGGAGACAAAAATGATGTGTATTGGTTTAATTTATTTTATTAAGGTATCACACTGTAGATTATCCAGTTAATCAATGCATTTTATACCAGGTGAGATTCTGATCATACCTATGAAACTGTGGGGTTGCCTCTTGTCCTGCTCCTGCAGGCATACTATAAATTTTTGTTTTGTTTGTTTTAGAACTTTCTGGTGCTTCTCTCCCAAATGTTAATGCCTTTTATTAAAATGCAACAACAACAAACTTCCTAGAAGACACTACTAAAATGATAAACAAATATTGTCTTTACCAAAACCTAAATTTTCATTGAAATAAAATTTCAACATGCCATTCGCTACTGCCCTCTAATATCCTTTAAAAACATCATCAAAAATTGCACCAACATTTTCTCATTAAATTGCCATTGCTTTGTCTTGTCACCATTTTTTTCAAGGCCATTTTCTAATTACAGTTGAAGTGTTTGGTTGGATTTATTTCATTCCAACCAACTCAAGCAATAACCTATGGCATGGGCCTCCAGGAGGCTACTGTAGGATATTTGCTGGGGAGAAGGAAATTCAAAAAGGAAGTCCACCTTAAAAAAGAATCCAGATCCACAGCTCATGCTGGGCAATAGTATGTTCCTCAGCCCAAGACATCCAAAGAGTAGCAAGGAGAAAGACACTATTAATGAACTAGGTCAAAATAGTAGAGCAGAAAGCAAGACATTCTTCATTCTCTTAGATTAATTTCATTTTGGGTGCTGATCAGCTCATCTTTCCACTAACAGAAGAATAAGCACCAACCCTTTTGTGGTTCAGAATATAGAAAGGAGTGACCAAGTGGTCATTTTATGTGATAAAATCATAGAATGGTTTGGGTTGGAAGGGAACTTAAAACCCACCTAGTTCCAACCCTCTGCCAGGGGCAGGGACATATCCTATGAGACCAGGTTGTGTAAGGCCCCATCCAACCTTGTCTTGAACACCTCCACTGATGACATTTTTCTTTCCTGCTAGAGGTGCTGCTGCGAGTTCAGCTCCTGCTGGAATAGATTTGGCTCAAGCCATCCAACCTTGTTTTTTTTTTTTTTGTTTGTTTTTTTTTTTTTTAAAGTAAATTTATGTGAAGTTTGGTAGTTAAAACTTTTGGAAGTTTATGTGAAGCTGTGAGAGTTCTCAGCTTCAAGCTGTGCATAGAGTAGACCCTCTCTCTATTGCTCTTTTGCAGCCTCTGGTGCAGATTCCAGAGCATTTTGTTTTCTACCGATACATTTTTTTAACCACTCTCTCTGGGAGATCTCGGATTTTCTGTTAAGAGTTGTTTCTTCTCTATGAAAGTACTTTTATAGATCTTACTCCAGTTTTCAGCAATGTCTCTGTACTGAAGCAAACCCAAGTAGGAATGCCACCGTAAAAGCTGGTAAATAAGAACGTTTTTTTTTTTTAATCACTTTGATCTGTGTTTCTTGATCAAGTCATGAGACCTGGACCTCTAATGTTCATATTTAAAAAAAAAAGGGTGTCTGTGTGGGCTAGGAGCCATGGGCTGTCTGCTTGTGTCATCCTCTGTGGAGGAAAGAGAGTGGGTGGATAATTAGACATGGTCATCTCACTGCACAGGAATTTCTCACAATTCTCCCCAAACTAGCCGCTGGGAAAGAAGCAGACAATGTCCAGGACTTAGAAGATGACAACACCACAGTGTGGGCTTCTCCCATCAGATCTGTGCTATTCTCAGGAGTCTGTGATCCCACCTGCTCTCAGTGTCCTCACTGGCAGTGCTCTCTGCAGGTACTCAACATCTCTTCCAGTACAGCTGGCGGGACACCATAAGGATTGCCAGAAAGTCTCAAAAACCCTTCTAAGGGTTTAACCTGTTTGTCTTTCCCTCAAACAAAATACTCTGAGGTTTTCAAGTAGCACAGCACAGCAAGTGGGGGTGTGGTACTGACTTGACATCACTGATTTTGCAGTAGCCCAGGGAGCTAGTTCTGTTTTGGCAGTGCAGAATGGCAGTGCTCTGCAACCCAATCCACTCTCATTTGCTGGGCATTTTTTTCTGCGCTGAATTACTCCAGCAAAGGGTGAAGATGCCAACTTTGTCCCGGTACTTAACTGGAAGGATTCCCAAAGAGATGAGCAGAATCTTGTCTTGATCTTTTGTATTGACATAGGTACTAATGATTTACAGGGCGAAGCCAAGGCCTCTTCTGTGAAGGCAGAAGATGTTAGAGCTTGCAGCAGGAAAAGAGGATATAGCTGCTTTCCTGTGCTTATTACTAGGGTTTTGTGTTCTTTTGGGCTTGTGAATATGTTCAAAAGGAAATAGAAAAAACCCTATCTCTAAGGAAGCACAGATCTTCCTTCCTGTTGGGAAAGGAGTCAGCAAGGATGATGAATTCCTTGCCAAGTGAGTAATTTCTTCAGTTAAGAGACTTCAAAGCATTAAAAGTTACTTTTCGTACCATGGGGCTCGGCTATGAAATTGCACACGCACTTCGTGGATGAAGCTGATCTGTCTCTTGATGGGAAGTGACACATGGAAAGATGGCAGGGAAATAAGTGGCTTTGAGTGAGATGCTGCAATGTTACATCTTCCCAGAACAGCTCTAACAAATACCCCTTTATTGTACCGCACGATGACAGAAGTGAGAAGCAAGTGTTCAGCATTGCTCAGTGCTTCCAGTGTTACTTGTCAAATAGTTTACAGGTTAAGTAAATATTTAGAGGATACATGAAGGAAAACTAAACTACAATTTTAGTCTGACAGTCACACATTTTCCTGAAACACGCCTGGAAATGACATGACTGAAAATACAACCATGGCATACATAGCATTTATTTAAGAAGCAGGTAAAGTGAGAGCTTTTATACCTCTTAAAGCTGTAACCCCACTGTGGCTGCCTCCTTAGCTCCCACTGTCTTGTCTTTGAGAAACTGGTATGAAGGCTGCCAGTGGATCCTGATCTTGTGAGAGCAGAAAAAACCTACTTGTCCTACTGCTTTCACCTCTTACAGTGACAGGGAATTAATTGTACATTAATGCTGTGCAAATTTTGGAGCATCAACAGAGACAAATGGCAGGAAAGGGCATTACTTTCTTGAGTATTTGATGACGTTGTAAGCTCATCATCATCATCATCCCGGTTTTCCTAGCACTTGAGTCTTCCCAAATGTTGTGTATCAGTCCTAACTTAATGGTTTAGGTTCATTACCACTTAAAAACTAGTTGGTGTGACATGTAAGACTGTGTTTGATCGAGCTCTAGTTCCTTTTGAAGGGAATCTTTCAGCCTTAGGTTAGGTGAACGTGTTACATGGTCTCAAAGCAAGTTTCTGGTTGAGGTCCCCACCGAGTACTTTGGGTACCATTTTGTGGAATAAAGCCCAGGTATAACCCACACAGCATTCAGCCTGTTAAGGCCAAAACCCTCCATCGTATCCTTTGAGGTGTTAGTGCCCAGAGCCCCAGGCAGAGAGGAGCTATGAGATGGTGGCATCCACAGGAGCTCCCACCAGAGGGGATGACTGTGACCCCATTGCATAAGCCAGAATATTCTGAAGTTCTTCAAAACCCTCCAGCTGCTCAAGGCTGAATTTAAACCTTGCTAGCTTAAAGAAAAATTAACAACCAGTTTAAATCAGAACTAGAGCCCAGTTTTATCCGAAGAAACTTCCTTGAGAGCAAATTTTTTAAGGAAAATTTTGTAAAAGTAGTTCATCCATCTTACTCAAATGGGTCCCTTACCAGCTGTAGAGAGCCCCAATAAATGCATCATGGGGGGAAAATAAAACTGAACAACACATGATGTGAGCAGCCATAAAGATGACCTGGTTAAAGGGAAGAAGTACCGAAGATGTCTACTGAAATACTGAGAAAGTCCCTGTCAGACTGGGAGCTGTGAACCTGGGAACCAGGAGCATCCTTGAGAAGCATGGCCAAGCTCTGGCACCTAGAAACCAGAGACATCCCGAGATCCTCTCAGTAAGAGCAAACCCAAGGAACAATAATGGTAACATCATCTGGAAAGCTGAAGGGTGATTCTGGAAAAAGAGGAAAACACCCTGAGAAAGCAAGAAATTTTAACTGCCATTGGCTGTTCTAACTGCAAGAAGAAGAAAAGTCCCCCTAAATAAAAATTGGTCTGAGAAAATAGAAATTGTCATCTGTTGTCTGTCCCAGGTGAAAGTCAGAAATTAACAGCATCTATTGGCTGCTCAAAGTGGTGGTGTCCAACACTTCCTTATGTCTCTATGACATCAAAACTACTTCCTGTCCAAGATGGAGCTTCTCACTCTCCCTCTTCCTGTGCTGCACATACATAACTCATCCCCTTCCTAAACAGGTCTGAGTGAACTTCCTACCACACCTTGGACCCTTGCTGAGGGTGCCTGGCTGACTCCAAACTCTGTGACATGGATCACTGAAAAGAGACGCTGCCTGTTGCTTTCTTTTTTCCCTCCGAGCCCACACCTGGGGGCAGTCTGCTTTGTCCTCCCACCTCTGGGGTGGCTGGGCTCCTTCTGAGATCTGTCCAGTGTGTTTGGTGCCACAGGTATACCTGTCACTAACCTATCGTATCTGCTGTGACAGTACTGTACAACTTTGCTTCACTAGCAGTAACTGTAAAATGTATATATACTTCATTGCTGGTATTATTGGGTGCTGCAGTAATTAATTGTTGCCATAATTAATTGCTGCTCTATTACTGACTGTTGTTATACTATTGCTTGCAGGTCACACTTTGTGATAGCTTGATACAGATAGATACAGATTTGCTTTCTTAATCGTACATGTACGTGCTAATGGCCATTTGTGTGATATTTGTGGTAATAAGGAAAATTAGAGAATAAACCCTCCATGCCCCTGTGGGCTACAAAATCCTATGAATCTACAGTCACCATCCTAGAGCCATGGGCTCGGGGGGTTACCCAAGGTTGTGGCACCATGTTACAGCTTAAGGCAGCCAAGTGCAGGATGCAAAATAGCCATAAAAGAATAAGGAACAACACGCACAGAATTCTCTAATATCAAAATATAGCAATTTATTCAAGACACTGAATATGATCTGTTGATTCTCTCCTTAAAACAAATGAGCTACAATACACAAGGTGAATTTGAAGAAAGTGTGGGTGGGGGAGAAACAAAATAAGGGTTGATGTTGTTTCAACAGAACCTGGAAAATGCTGAAATGAGAACCAAGTCTGGCTGCAAGTCTGACACAGACAATAAAAACTGCAGAAGCCAGAATTCAGAATTTCAGTGAGTGGCTGAAAGAACATTTCTGCAATTGACAAAGAACCACATCTTTTAAAAAGACAAAAGGAGAAAAAAAAAAGGAGGAAAAATTAAAAAGGGAAAAAGAAAAAGAAACCCAAAAACAAAGCAGACCCTTACATTTGACAAAGTGCACTTCACTTGGCTCTAAAATTAGCTATTTAAAAAAAATTAAAAGGAAATTTCTAAGATGTAGCATGGGGTTAATGTGTGTATAACCCTGTAAGTCTGGCCCTTTGGTGCCCCATAAGGGACCCAGTGTTTTCTACATAAAAGATTCAGTATCCTTCTAACCCATAGAGCGGATGTTTTTTCAGCAACTGTTTTTTGTTTCTTTCACTTCAAGGCCAGTTCCAGCCAGCCAGCAATGGTAAAAGTCCAGTAAGTCTCTTGATGGCTTCACAATCCCACTTGGTCACTTGTGGCAGGAAAGCGAGAGCTCCATGAGGTGGTTCTGCAGGTCTGGGCTTAGACCTCCATGTTGAACCACAGCCTGGAGAAGCTCCACTCTCCCCACTGCCCACCTCCTAAAGAAACCAGCTCCTTAGGCTACATTTTCCTGCCTTCCTCAACAGCTGCCCTTGTTTTAGCTGAAAACTATCTACTACAGTATCTTTGAGGATTCTCCAGTCTCTAGGCTCTTGGGAAGGGGAAAAAGGTGAGCTTCCTTAGCTTCTCACATACGCTGCCTTCAAATCCAAAGGTCTGTGCAGAAAACTCTCTGGACTGGCAACTTTGGAAACCAACTGATTTTCAAATTCTTGGCTTCTTACCTCTGTGTAGGTGGGTAGAGGGAAGGTGGTGTTCTCAGAATTTAAAAAAAGGAAAAAGAAACAGGCGTTGTGGACACTGCCGAGTCATCTACAGTAGCTATCCTGGGAACAGCCATGAAACACAGGCTATGCCACCAGTCAGCCATGTGGCGTCATTGAACTTGGCCTGAGCAACCTCATCCCTTTGAATCCTGAGGTCTGGTCCATTCAGGCGTCACTCAAGGGACAGAGGCAGGGCCAGGGTCCCATCCGCACGGCCCTCAAAGCCTGCAGGCTGGAGCTCCTCTGTGTTATTCTCAGAAATGTCACCCAAAAGCAGCCCGGGGAGTTAACCGTGTACACGCAGTGAATGTAGTCAAATCATTCACCCAACCGTGTGTTATAAAACCACATTAAAACTTTGTATTCAAAGTCAAGTCTCTCTTCAAATAAGTAGCTTTTCTTTTTAAGTAGTGGCTTGGAATGAATAGGTACACCTAGTTATTATAAATGGTGCAAAACTGCCATCTGATCATCTGCAGCCCATGCTCTTGGAGCAGAAAACTAAAACCAACACATAAATGCATTTAACACCCAAAATAATCCTTGATACCCACCCAACCCTAGCTGTCATTAATAACCAAAATCCCACACAGCTGTTCTCACGTCAGGACTAAGTAACCCTTTTATCAGTTATTTCTTTTCATCCTTTTCTGCTTTCCAAACATGTGCCCTTAAGCAGTGCAGCTGAAGCTGGCAGTGGCGAGTTCCACTGGACGGGCTCGGACGCTGTGGGATGGCAAGCACAGAGAGAGGAGAACACAGGAGAAAAAACCATGCGCAGCTTCCCCCGCAGGCCTGACACCACTGGCTCAGCTCTAGGGCTCTGGTTTGGGTTCTGCTCACATCAAATCCCCGTTTCAGCAGCTGTGGTCAATCAAAGGGAAGACACTGTGTTGCAGAGAGTGCCTTCTGGTGGGAAGGTGCTATGTGGTGTTACGGGGTTCTCTCCTTGCTGACTTGTCTCTCCTACAAATCCTAGCCTAGCCTGTGGGCTAGAGGACACCGGTGTGACTTGGCCGGTTTTGAGGATCTGTCTGAACAATGGCGGCCACCAGCCCAAGGCTGCCTTACAGTTTACAACACTCTCAGTAAACTCTGCTATGCATCCCTCTTTGCAGCCAACGTCTGCTCTCAGAGTAGTCTTAGCAGGCATCCCTGTAGATGTCTACCCTGCAGTAAGGAGAACTTGTCCCAAGTAGAAAGGTGGTGCTTTGAAGGTCTTTGTTGTCATTCCAGTCATTTCACTCACTATCTATGTATGTGGAGATGTAATTTATACGTCTGTTATAATGTCCTCACCTAATGGAGAGTTCCAAGTTCTCTTCCGAGCTCTGCGCTGAGGACACCCTCAGGGCTAAATCTGCCAGGGCAGGCAGTGAGCCTCCCTGTGCAGACCCCCAGAGCTTTCCTTGCAGCATGCAGCCCAGGCACGGCTGAGGGCGAGCAGCACCGCGTGCTGCCAGATGCAATGGAACAGCCTGCTGGCCACGGATGGACAGGATCTTGGCAAGAGTCCATTCCTCAACAGTGACAGATGCAGTCGCTGTATCGTGGTTCAACTGGTCTCAGGGCAAAAATCCCACTGACTTACTGGAACAGAAACTGCTGAGTGGGATTAATAGTGGAGGACTGCACTGCTCCACAAGGCCATGGGCAGCCCAACTCATGTTCTGTGTGAAATTTAGAGGAAAGAAGATACACAAGTGTTTTCCCCTGCTTACTGAGGATATACAAAAATATAGACTCAAGAAAATGAATGCTACATTTATAGCCTCAAACAGCCACAAAAATGAAATGAGACTATTTAAATGTCTGGCTGCTGGAAGAGGACCCTTATTAAGTGACTGGCGTTTGTTGTACCAAATGGCATTTTTTCTTACAGCACTTTCTGAGAGAGAAGAGGAAGAGGATACTGCACCTTTCATGTTCCTTGGACTCTGTGTCGTTCTTTTTGCTTGAATTACACAACTGGTCTACATTTGGTGGCCATTTTAGGCTTTTAAAACTGTTTAACATAAAAAATATTTTTTTTTCCAAAAATACACTGGGTTCTTTCTGTTAAAAGTCATCTTTCTCCTGTAAAAATCTTCCCCAGCACTGCATTCTTATATAAAGCACTTATTACACAATTTGCTGAAAGTGCCCTTGAGACGCTAAGATCTGAAGCATGGAGGATTTTTTTTTCTTTTAAAAGGAGAGAAAGAAGGGAAAAGGAAGAGACAGAAGAGAGGAGAAGCAGTCTGTCAAAAATTTTCATTGTCATGTCCACCTGGCTGCATCTACTATGGGCATACAGGGAAAAAAAGAAAAAAAAAAGGGCAAGAAGAAAGAGGAGAAAAAAACAGGAAGGAGAAGTTGGGAGTGGAAGGGAGAAATAAAAGGAAAACCAAATTTTCATCCTAAGCCTGGGATCCTCCAGGCTGTAATATTCCAGCTGATAGAAAAACCACTGAACAAAAAAAGTAGTCTAGAAAATAGAAAGTGTTGTGATTACAAAGTTGAGCATTTCATCAGTACAAACTGGTCTTTGAACGTCCTTTGGGAGAGCAACTGTAGTGTCCAAATTGGAAGGAAAAAATACAACACCGCATGGAAGAGGATTTTTTTTTTCCCTTTTGGTTTATCACAGCATTTTTCTTTTTTTTTCTTTTTTTTTTTTAATTAATTTTTTTTTGGCACAGCTTTTTTTTTTTTCCTAGCCATCAGAGCAAGTTCTCAGATGCAAACCAAACAGTGCAATGCCTAGCTGGTGGCTTCATGCTTCCAAGGCTGAATGTTCCAGGTGGAAACCATTCCCTCCCCCTCTGAAGTGCCTGTGTTTTTACTCCTGGATGAAGGTTATGAACAACATACTAGACACCTGTGGCCAGGGAGAGTTGGTTTCACCGTACACTCTAACTTTGTTCAAGTTCGTACAGTTCTGGAGCTGTTAAGAATAGTTTTGAAGAGTGCTTCTCCCCACACATTCACTGCTGGTCCATTTGACATTTCTTCTAAAACATTTCACTTTTACTTCCGCAGATCTAGAACACAAACCTGGAGAGAAAAGACTCAGCATTAAGAACCATTTCTGCAGGTGATGTGGAAGTCCTACTCATACACGGCCACATACGTGGGCTGACCAGCCAGCTGCATGTTATGCTTCCCACCTCCAGATCAGCCTGTCTCAAGTACCTGTTTACATGCACACAAGAAAGGGAACAAACCAACATGGGACAAAACCTAGGAAAACCACTCATTTAACATTTAGCTGGGCTTTCACTGGATTGCAAACATTTTGGTGGGCCCATCCCAGATAAAATGATAAGCTCTATCTATGTGCCTAAATACTGTGTCCACTTTTGTTTCTGAAATATATTCAAAATAGATGCAGGCCTGGCAGGCATGGCAGAGGACCTAGAATGGACTCAGGTCCATTTGGAGCAGCTGTTGGAAGCTAGGCTTGGTACCATCTCAAATGGCAAAACTAATCTCAAGCAACTGAATCATGTTGTAGGTGTACCCTTTGTTAAAACCACTGGAAAAATACTGCTCTAAAGTAGTTATGCCAGCCAGCCATACAGAAGAGTTATTTTAAAAAGCTGCAGAGCCTGTTATAAAATCTGTGAGTCCTTCACAAGCCGATCATGCTGCAATTAAAATTTTTAAAAGTCACGTTAACAGCAGATATAGTAATGAATAATCAGTATCTCAATGGCAATATTCCTCCTTTACCACATGATAAAATCTTTGGGTATCATGCTGAAAAATCCCTCCTTTACATACTATTCCAGAGGAAACTTTTGTGGGATAAAACTCAAGAAGTCCCAGAGGTGACTGTGGAGATCTGACCTTCATTAAAAATTGGCATGTGAGATAAATGACAGGAACAGCACTACTGCTGCTCTTATCTGATATGTATCTAAAAGTCATTCCCCTCTTCAGCAATATTCCAGGGGCATTCTCAGTAAGAACACCACCTCCTAGTATTCAAAACCTTTCAAAGCAGGAGCATTTTTAATACACTACACACAGCTACTTATTTATTTGAGATGCCTACACCTTCAGCTCTGTCCACAGGAGGTGATGGCATGTAAGTTTTCTGTTGACACCCTCCAGAAGAGCAATCTCCACCCCACATTTGCAAGGTGTAAAGCTCCTTACCGATCCATCTGATGCGCTTGCTCCCACTTTGTCTCCTCTAGCATTCCAGCAGACTTCAAAGATGCCCCCGGTGCCTCGGTAGCTATGTACTAGAGTTCCACTCTACAAAGCAAAACAGCATGCAAACATTTGATACAGAAGCTCCCCTTCTTCTCTGTCATATTACCTTAAAAAGAAGAGAGCGGTGGCAAAGGGGAGCTACTTCTATCAGCCAGCTATGGTCATCTCCAACATGGTGCTTAAGTTAGGAAACTGGTCTTTGATAATGAAGACAAACAGGCTCCTCCAGAAAGCAGTTTACAGTAGGACTCTTAGTTTTTGTCAACTCTGTTAACAGTAAAGGCCTGGGGAGTTAAGCTGAGGTGGTCTTCTCTGAAGTTTATTGTTAATTCAGGTTGTGAGGTATCAGTATCCAGAATTAAACCCGTGGAACTATGATGTCCCACTTTTCTCCAGAATATCCCCAGTCCTCAGTCTGTACTGTACATCCTTTGTATCTATCATCCCCTCATTGCAAAGTCTATCATCAAAGCTCATGGCATGACGTAATGCACCTATTTGACATATGCTAGGTGTTCTAGCATATAAAGAGGCCTGAGCAGAAATGTTCTGGATGGTCACCTCACTCCACCTGAGTGACTCAGCTGTTATACTGGGATTTGTGTCAGCCAATAAAACCAGGTTCACCTTGTCTGGCAGGTCATATGCTATGGAGGCAGATGTATTTTCCACTTAAGCTTTTGCTATTAATGTGCCATCTAAATCAGATGTGCTTCCCATGAAGCCAAACAATACCTGAGTATTCCATATATGGACACATTTGTCAAAGGACCCACTGGCTAGATATTTTCCATCAGGACTAAAAGCTACACTGTAGACAGGCTCTTGATGTTTTGTTAACGTATGGATGCAGACTCCTCGGTCAACGTCCCACAGCCGAACAGTGGAATCAAACGAAGCACTGCAAGGAACATTCAAACACAACCATGTCTGAATTTGGGTATTAATCAATCTGTAGTTTGATACTGTAAATTTTTTAAGAGAACAGCACAAGTTTTTTCCTTGGCTAAGCAAGACATAATGTTTCAAACAGAAAAGATAACATGCACTCCAGCCTTTATGTTTTTTTTTTTTTATGACAAGAACCACATCTACAGAACTGAATTTTTACATGAGGACCTTTTGAGTTTATCTAGGTGTGTTGTTGTATATAGCATCAGACCACTAGCCCTGGCAGGGCCAACCTCCCTCCTTTTGAGATCCTATCTGCTATTATTCAGGAAGATTAGTATTAAATTATATATTTATATATA
>NW_008594054.1:1186-1545 GCF_000691845.1 Merops nubicus | reverse complement strand
AGTACCCCAAATGTCCCTTTTGTCCCCTCCACACCGCTCAATATCCGTGGGGTGTGTGTTTGCCCCCCCATGTTGTCCCCATGAGATGCCCCTAAGGTGACCTTATGTCCCCTCTCCCAGCTGGAGTGTCCATGTGGTGTCCCCAAGGTGTCCCTGGTGGGCCGAGGTGTCCCCAATGTGCCCCCCATGCTCCACATCCCCCCCTCCTAACTGGGGTGTCCCCAATGGGATGGGACCTCCTAGGGGTGTCCCTATCCCTGTGTTCCCATCTGCAGCCAGGATGGAGTGTCCTGGGGTTCTCCCCATCTGTGTATGAAAATGCAAAGGGACATCCTGGAGGTGTCCCCAGCAGGATGGGG
>NW_008594054.1:657-1082 GCF_000691845.1 Merops nubicus | reverse complement strand
AGCATTTCTTCTAGGAGGATCTGCTGCATGATTTTCCCAGGCACAGAGGTGAGGCTGACAGTGTGGTAGTTCCCAGGGTCTGCCTTTTTACCCTTTTTTAAAACTAGGGGTGATGTTTCCTTTCTTCCAGTCCCCAGGGACCTCACCTGACTGCCAGGACTTTTCAAATCTGATGGACAGTGGTTTGGCAACTGCATCAGGCAATTCCTTCAGCACTCTGGGGTGCATCTCATTGCCTCTGGAGGGAGTCAGTCCCCCCGCCACAGCTCAAGGGGACCTTGTCCTTGTCCAAGTCCCCTCACAATCTCCAGCAGTGTTGAGGCATTCCTCATGTTCTGCAGTTCCTCACATGATCCAGTCCCGGTTCAATCCAATTCTGGTCTGTTCCGGTTCCAGTCCCTGATCTGATTCCGCTCTACTCCGGC
>NW_008594054.1:422-644 GCF_000691845.1 Merops nubicus | reverse complement strand
CTCCAGTCCGGTTTTCCTCCAGTCCAGTTCCACTCCCTCATCTGGTTCCGGTCCAGTCGGTTTCCAGACACTGATCTGGTTTTGCTCCAGTCTGGTTTCCGGTCCATTCTGGTTCTAGTTGAATATGGTTCCAGTCCCCGATCGTGTTCTGGTCCTTTATCCAGTTCAGGTCCAATGCACTTCCAGTCCCTGATGTGGTTCGCGTCCAATCCGGTTCCAGTG
>NW_008594054.1:0-340 GCF_000691845.1 Merops nubicus | reverse complement strand
TGTTTTTTATACAGGTGCCGCTGGCGCGTCAGCTCCCCGGGAACTGGGAGCACTGCAGACAATGGGGACACTGAGGCCAGAGGCACTGGTCATAGTGGTCATATGGTGCCACTGCCACCAACTATACTGGTCATAATGGTTCCACTGCCACTCCTAGTACTGATCATACCGGTGCCCTTGCCACCACCTGTACTAGTTATACTGGTGACCCTGTACTGTTTATACTGGTGCCCCTGGCCAATCATGTATTAGCTTTAGGCATGTGGAAGAACCAATCAAAACAATTTGTGTCTTCTGACACAGCAAGGCTTCCAAGGGGCAGTTCCAGGGGTGCCTGGGG
>NW_008594053.1:4290-40124 GCF_000691845.1 Merops nubicus | reverse complement strand
TCCCGGCCGGGGTGCCTACCGGTCCCCCCGCGCCTTTTGGGCTGGCACCGTGCCCCCGTTTCGGCTCAGCCGCTCCACGCCGCGGTGCTTCAGCTCGACCCCGTCCCCCTCGCAGCCTTGCCGTCGCCCTGCTCCGAACCGAGGTGGAAGTGTTCGAGAAGTGGTACCGCAAGCTGCAGCCGAGCGTCCCGTCCGTCCAGCCCCCGCCCGAGGCTCAGGATCCCCCGCCCGAGCCGGCACAGGTACCGCTCCGGGTTTGGGGTCTGGCTGCCACCCTACTGCTCGGAGCTGTGACACCTCCTCCTTCTGCAGCCCCCCCGACCTCCCGATCTCAGCACTCAGCCCAGAGCAGGTCAGCGGGCAAGCTCCCCGGTGTGAAATATGATGAGGAAAAGTCACAGAATCATAACATGTTAGGGGTTGGAAGGGACCTCTCGAGATCATCCCATCCAACCCCCTGCTAAAGCAGGACCGGCCAGGGCAGGCTGCACAGGTCTCCAGAGGAGACTCCACAACCTCTCTGGGCAGCCTGCTCCAGTGCTCCGTCACCCTCATAGTAAAGAATTTCCTCCTCACATTGAGGTGGAACTTCCTATGTTCTAGCTTAGACCCCTTATTCCTTGTCCTGCTTCTGGGCACCGCTGAAAAGAGCCTGTCCCCTTCCTCTTGACACCCACTCCTCAGATATTTATAGACATAAGATCCCCTCTCAGCCTTCTCTTCTCAAGACTAAACAGTCCCAGTTCTCTCAGTCTTTCTTCATGGGAGAGATGTTCCAGTCCCTTAATTATCCTCATAGCTCTCTGTTGGGCCCTTTCCACTTGGGTACTTCCGCTGAGTGTGTTTTGCTCTCTTCCATCTTCTTGGAGCTGCGAGCAGACTTTTGGAGCAGATTTTTACCTCCTGGCCCGAACATCACCTTTTCACCAGAGACACTGTGAACAGAAGCTCGAGACCCTTTGCGGTGGAGCTTCTTTCGGCCAGTGTCCTGCACTGGGTTTTAGTGCTTGCTGAGCCTAAAGTAGCTGCTTTCTGGTTAGTCCCAGACTGCACCCTTAGAAACTTTGCTTTTGGCCAGGAGGACACGTCCCCTCTGCAGAGCAGTGCCTGTGTCCCTACAGCACCCGGCATTGCTCCCAAGTGGTGTCAGTTCTTCTGAGAGTGTACTCCAGCTTGCCCATGCTGCAGACAGCTCATGGCATCTGGCCCAGGCTGTGGCAGGCGACCCAGTCCGTCCTACACAACAATTAGCCTTTTTCTCTACAAAGAGGTACCTGCCAACATGAAGCTGTCCCATGAGCTTTAACCTCTAGCCCTGGATTTGCCTGTTGAACTGAAAGTGCTTGTGTAGGAGGGTTTTGTGAGTGGATGAAAGAAGAGATGGGGTCAGTCCAGGTGTGGCCCTAAGTTACCTCTGCTTCGGAGAGGCCTCCTTGTCCTTGATGGAAACTGGAATCCCTCTAACACGACCATTGAGATTATTTTCTTTTTGAATACAGTGAAGTGCAGCAACAGTTGGCCGGTGCTGGCTTTCTAATGGCATCTGCACTGTCCCTTGGTCGTTGCAGACACGTAGCAGGTACAGATCCAGATTGCACAGTTCGATGGACTCTTTTGTAGGCCTGACAGTGGAGCAGAAATGTGAGCTTGCTGAGCGGGAGCTGACTGAGGTGAAGGATGAGATTCAGAGGATAAAGGAGGACTCAGAGCAGACCTTGCAGAACCTCGAGGTATGGCTCTCCAGGACCCTTAGGATCACCAAGTTGTCAAACAGTCTTGTTACTTTTCACACCTTTTTCAACGTGCCATCCCTCAGGCAGTGGAGACAGATGTGCTTGGTGAGGGCTGGTCATATCAGAGCATTGCTGTGAGCGGTCCTGAGTTGAGAGTGGCAGCCAGAATTGTTCTCTCACTTCACCCCTTTCTTGGAATCAAGTAACCAACAGAGATCAGAGGTGCCCAGTCTCTAAAAATGGATCTTATTATGGCAGGAACTAATAATAATAAAGGCGAGGGGAAGATTTTTTAGGTAGAGAAGTTCAGATCCACTGTGGGGGATGAAGAAATCAACACTCAAAAATATTTTTGTCAGCTTCTTGAGGATATGCCTTTTGTGCCAGACATATTTTCCATTCTAGCAACTCTCAGAAGCTTCCTGATTTGGCTGGATGTGGCTGATTTTGCAGTCTTCTCCAGGGTCTGCCTTTCTGCTGTCTCTGGGGTTTCTTCAGAACATGCTCCAAGTCTGTGAGACTGTGCTGCTGCTGCAGGCTCCTTGTGGCTGTATCACCATCTCTGTGCTGCCTGACAAGACTTCCTCCTAGCCAAGATGCTCAGGAGCTTTTGGGGAGGGAGAGACCTCTCCATTTGGTTCAGACCAGCCTGTCGCTCTCATGTGGCTCAGGGCATACACAGTAAACAAAGGGTGGTAATTTGTCATGTGTTGGCTTAGCCAGACTGGCAATGTTTGTAGGTCAGGTTGGAGTGACAGATGTTGAGGCTCAGGCACTTGAGAGATTTTTTTTTCCCTTGTTCTTTTTGAGTCAGTGAAGCAGCAGTGCTGTGTGAGCCTGCACCATGTGCCTTGAGTTGCACAGGATGAAACTTGGTGCTCCCATGGGAGAAATGCTAGTAATGCCAGCTGAGAGCAGCCCTGGGCCTTCCCAGTGTTCTCCATCCCCAGAGCTGTTTGAGTAAGGGAAGATGGCACTTCTTGACTGTTATGTGACTTTATCTTTGCAGGCAGTAATTGAAGAAGCAGATGTTTGGTGGGCTGGTATTAAGAAAGCCATCAGTGACTTTGAGAAAGACATCATCAGTACCATCTCCAGCAAGAAAGGGAGTATCACAGCTTCTGAAAAGCTGCTGAGATACATGGAGGAGAAGAACCGCCAGAGGGTCAGTGCATGATGGCAGATTTTGAGGCTGGTCTGTCATTCGTATGTTGGTTAGGGAAAATCCTAATTCCCATACACCTCTGTGGCCTACATCATGTTTTCAGATGGTCTTAGCAAGTGTCTTTGGACTGCTCTGGTGACACTTGGCAGGTGGTGACTAGCCCAGGTTCTCACTGGGCTGCTGAGCTGCAGCACAGCCGTGAGCAGACGTTGCAGGGCCTGAGAAAAAGCCCAGCAGGGTGATGCTGAGCAGTGGTTCTTGCTGGCCTCCTGTCCAAGTCAGCAGTGAAGGCTGCAGTGTGGATGTTATGAACAGGAACTGCACCATAAGGAGCAGGGTCTGGGTACTCTTTCTCCTTTCCAGGCTCTGCTGCCTCACTATAATCTGCTGTCTCTCTTTAGGATCTGCTGAGAGAGAAGTTGTGGTCCAAAAATTATTTACTCAAGGGTTACAAGAAGAAGCTGCAGCAGCAGCTCAGGCAGGTGCGTGCAGCAGCTGGGGAGAAGTGGGGACTTGGGAACAAAAGGAGTACAGCCCAGTGCAGGTGCAGGGCCTGCTCTTTGTAGAGCTGCATGGCCCTCCTCGTCCTCCCCTTCCCCCTTTACTCCTGGCCTTGCTGCCTTTGTCAAAGGGCACAGTTGTCTGCCCAGGTTCAGACCTGGCACACATCTGCGTGCATGGGATGAGACCAGAAGTGTCACAGAGTGAAAGCTGGCAGATCTCTTTGTGCCCTTTGTGCCCTGGAAAAGATGTGTGGTGGATGAAAATGTTTCCCCGGGGACTGGCTGCTGTTGGCATGGTGGGAACCTTGCCAGAGGGGACCTGTCTGCACAGCTTGGACCCTCTACACTAGGACATGGAGCTCAGGCTCAGTGGCACACCGTGTCTTGCATTTCTCCCCAAGTCCCAGATTTGCAGACCGATTGAAAACCCTGTTCTTTAGTTTCTCCACAGAGCAAAGCTTTCTCACTTGGGATGTGGCTTTTGTCAGCAACCTACAGCTCTGTGCTTTATTGGTGTTTACAGAAGGAGCAGATGGGAGAGAGACTCTGTGAGGTCTCTTTGCAGCAGCTGCAGGTTAAAAATGCCCAATACAAGGAGAAGATTGATGAGAAGAACCAGGAGCTGCTGCAGCTAAAACTGGCCTTGGGGAAAGCTGTCCAAGTCCTCAACTTCTATAAAGTGAGCAAACCTCCCAGCACCTCCATTTTCCCTTTCTTCCATTTCTGAGGGTCATACATGAGCTGATTAACAGCTCTTGCATCCTTCCCTTTCTCATTCAGAGGATGCCAAACACCTCTTTGCCTTCCCACTGACTTAGCCATTCACTTGTGATGTTTGCCCGAGACACTAAAGGCAGCTGTGCCCTCAGTCATGTTTGGCTGCAGCCTGAGGATGGGGTTCATGCTTTGCAGAGAGGTAATATTATACCCCATGGGAAAATTCCAGTAGGAAAAACCTTTGGTGCTGACTTGTCCAGGAAAATAAGTTTTTTTACATCACCTGTGACCTTTGAAAAGTTTTCATGAGCTGCAGCAGTCACCCTGAGTCTCTATTCTGAACAGTGAAAAGTGCTTCTCAGCCAGGTTTATTTGCTTCTTTCAAATGAGCCATTCTGGGTGGGTCACTCCCAAACCCAGCTGCTGTGCTCGGTAGGACACAGAGGAGATAACAAACCAGCATTTGTGTGACTAGACCATGATGCTGCCTGCTGCAGGGGATGAGTGCAGCTGAAACCAAGCTGGAGGAGTAGAGGGGTGGCTTTGCAGGTGGCTGGGAGCTGCCACTGTGCCTGTTGTCGTGTTCCAGAAGAAGCTGCAGGACACCATGGAAACATCCATGTCTCTGATGAAAGACGTCTCCCAGAGGAAGGAGCTGCTGGAGAAAGCTGAAAGAAAAGTTGCTCTGGTGGAGGAGGTAAGGGAGTGACTTGTGAGGCCCTGAGACTTCACTTGGGAGGGCTCTTTCGAGGTACTTTTTGTGGCACGTTAGATACCAATGCCCATTCGAGGTCCAGCAATGAGCTGGATACCTGTGTGCACTTCTGGGGCTGAGCAAGTCCTGGAGCTCCTCCCAGTGCCAGTGAACACAGGTAGGTCTGCAGAACAGGCTGTGATGTGGATTTGGGCCCTGGCTCCACAAGGACCTGCCACTGGCTTCTTGAAATCCCGTTTTCTGGAACTTTTCATCAACAGTGTTCTCCCCAGTGGGAAGTGGCACTGCTGTCATGCCAGTCTGGGGACATGTGGCCTGGTGGGGACACCACAGCTTTGGGCAGCAGGTTCAAGGGGCTCCCTAGCAGTGCTACCAGGCACTGGTGGACACATCCCACTGCTCCCACCCAGGGCTGGGGGTTTAATTTGTCCTGTCTGCCTGCTTCCCCGGAGGACTTGGCCGCCAGCTGGCAGAGGGACATTCCCCTGGGATCTCTTTGCCCTCTGTCCCTATTTGTCTGGCAGCAACGAGCCAAAGCTGAGGGTGCGAATGGGCAGCTGCGGACCCTGCTCTCGGACTACACCGTCCCCCCTGTGCTGAGTTACGTGCAGAAGAAGATGGATCTTACCGACCTCAAAAACAGCCTCAAGGCTTGGGAGAGGAGGGCGGCAGTGACTGAGGTGAGACCGGGCCGGCTGTGCAGGACCCCGGATTTGTGCCAGGCGAGTGCTGGGTGCCGGCGGAGCTGCATCTGTGCCTGCCCTCCCGCAGACACCCGGCGACTGGAGTGCTTGCTCCTGGCCCCCCAGGAAGCCACTGAGGCTTCTCCTGCAGGGCTTTTGAGGGCTCCTGGCAGAGCTGGAGGCTCTTCCTGTTTACAGAGCAGCAATCACTCCTTACCCTGAGGCTGGAGGCTGAATTTTAATGACTGAGCAAAGAGGGGAAGCCAAGACAAGGGCACAGCTTGTAATTTGCCAGGAAGCACCGTTGGGCTATACTGAACCCTGCTGGGTGTGTGAGGAGAAGGGGACGGATGGCAGCCCAATGCATTTCTGGCTCTGCATATGTAACCTGCACTAGCCTTTCAGAATAGAATCGTTAAGGTTGGAAAAGACCTCCCAGATCAAATCCAGACATCAGCTCACCACCACCATGACCACTAAACCATGTCCTGAAGTTCTCCAGCACTCCTGATAACTTTCCCAGTGTTCGTGGTCCCCTTTGATCTCAGACATTTCTTACTTACTTGTATCTTGACTCTTGCCTGATAAGGACAGGCTAGCCAAGATTCAAACGTGAGTTCATGGCAAAGTGGCAATAATATCTTTGATCCTCTTCCTGCCTCAGCTCCTACAGCCTGGGAGGAGATGAAGAGATGACAGAGAGGAGCATAGTCAAAGCCTGGAGGTAGTAGGACATGTCTGTATCCCTGCCCCTTATGCAAAGCAGTGTGGAGAGAAAAGTGGCTGGGTTGGGTGGATCAGACAGTGTGGGATAGATACCTTGAAACCTTGAGTAGAGATGGGCTTGGGTGTAGCTAGAATGGGGAAGGGTCTGGGCTTGTACCTATCCAGCACCCAGCCCCTCAGTGCCCCAGTCTGCAATGGACAGGGCTTACTTGGTCCAGGCTTTCTCAGAGGTTGGAACTGTGTGGATTTGAGCTCAACCCATCAGTGCCAGTGCTGTGAGTTCAGAGGTAGGGGCCTGACTCTCTGAGCTCTCTAGGAGCTGGAGAGCAGCGAGGGCTCAGTGGGCTAAAGAAGAAATCTGTAGCTGTCCCTGGAATAAGAGTGAGGCTATAAACCTGTTTTGTTTGAGAGTCCCTCTGTGGCAGGGACCAGCACCCCTGCTGCCATGCAAAGGGCTGAAGGTTTCTGTGTCGTGCTGTTGTGTGGGGTCTCCAGGCTTCCTGTGGCATTCAAAGCTGAAGCAGACCTGCAGGAGCTCTCTTCAGCGTGACACAGCAAGCACTGATCTCAGGTGGGAGCAGAGGAGGATGAAGGGGCAAGCAATACAGCAGCTCAGGCCAGGCCAGATTGCAGCCTTGCAGCTTTGCCCACTATGTATCACTGCTGTCTGGACATATTAAAGCCTTCTCCTTTCTCTTCTTGCAGATGTCCTTGCAAACCTACCGCAGAGCATGGAACCAGGTCAAGAGGTCAGGTAACCAGCACTAGGCTTGTCTGACGCTGCAAGGTGGGCAGTGGAAGCTGCAGCAGGAGCCAGCCCTGTGGGGAAGTTTGCTGTCAAGTGGGTGAATGTAGCACTCTGCAAGCTGCAGAGAGATGAAGCTAGTTCTGCCTGAAATGATAAAAAAAACCTGTAGCTGTGTTGTGAGACCATCTCTTTGGTCTGTCCTAGCATGTACTGGTTTCCACCAGGCTCTGCTGCCTGGCCCCTCCACAGACCTTGCTAGCTCAGCTAGCCCTGCTCTGCATTCTCCCCGCTCCCTCCATCACCACAAGCAGTTATTCTTTGGTGATCAAATCTGACATGTTCACAGGAAATGTCCTTTGTCCCTGGGCAAGCCCTGGTAATCACATAATACAGCAGGAACCAGAGGGGGGTCCCTGGGAGATGTGGGAGTTCAACATCTCTGAGCCGCACCGACAACAGAAGAGAGGGGAGCAGTGTGAGCACATAGGGCAAATCATTTCAACAGGGCATGAGTGAATCGAGCAGCTTTTCTGAGGGCAAAAGTGTATTTCATTTACCTGAAGAAACAAAACAGCAAGAAGGGAGCAGCTACCCTTTTCCCAAGTACCTGGGGCAAGTACCTTGGAGATGGGAAGTGTTTTTCCACTGCAGGAGTTAAAAATCATCCCAGATGAGTTCAGGTCTGTCTTTCTCTTCTTGGGGTTGAAACTAACTTCTTGAATTATCCTGAGTGGTGGTCTGGAAGCCTCTTCCCAGTCTTTAGGTGGAGCCTGCAGATCAGCTCATGCCCTGTCTAGTGTGGGGAATGCAGGAGGTCCTGTCCTCTTGGTGATGGCCAAGATCCAGTCAGTGGGATCCAGATCAGACACTGGGGTATACAGGAACAGCCCACAGAATCTCACAACATCCTTGCTGAGAATTCCTTTCAGGACCCATTTCTCAGTCCCTCTAACCTGGCACATAGCAGGGTTGCTGGCGGCATCCTTTAGAGAAACCAAAAAGGCAGGGTTGTGTCTCAGCAGTAACCCTCCTGCCCTAATTCCTGGTGGCTGTGGACTTCACTGGGGTGAGAGGAGTGCAGATCACAGCAGTCCAGTCCTTTCTCACCACTGGCAGCAGAGCAGCACTGATTCAGGGGGCTGGCTGCCCTTGGGCTGATGATGTCCCTGTGTGCCCGGGTGATGTGACTGGCAGCCCTCCTGGTGGCTGCCCATGCCCCCATCAGCCCAGCTCCATGCCTCATCCCTTGGTTCACACCACAAGGAACCCCTCTTGGTTTTGCCTCCCGAGCATCTTTGACCTGACCCTTGGAGGCCCCAGCAGTGTGAGAAGCCCAGGGACCAGAAGCAGCACCCAGAAGCTGCAGGGAGATGCTCCCCCCACCGCTCATGCAGAGAGGAGTCACACGTTCAGTTTCCCACACTTGCTGTTCACAAGCTCTGCGGAAGGAATCTTTTCCTGTAAGGACTAAGCAGGAAAAGCCAAACGACTGTTTTGGCTTCTCTCCCAGCCTGGAGTCAGAGAAAAAGGGGGAGGAGGTGGTTTGGCTACGTCTGCCTGGGCTGGGTGGGCAGACAAGCAGCTTGCCACTTTGCCCATGTCCTTGTGGCTGCAGCCTGCAGTCACAGCAGGCAGGGACCCACCTCCACCACCAAGAGCATCCTCAGGAAGTCACTGCCTGGCCAAGGGAGCACCATGAACCTGTGGCTCTGGACAGTCCCTAGCCTCCAAAAGCAGGCATGAGTGACCAGTGGGTGCTTCTTCCTCCCAGGACAAGCCCTGTTCCCTTTCCTCCCATTGGGCCTGTTGGGAGGAGGGAGCAGGGAGGTGGCTCTGCCCTGCTGGAGGGACCTCTTTGCCACAGAAGCCAGGGGTTACCCGTGGTGGGATGGATCCTGCCCGAGACCCAGCAATTCACAAGGTCCAAAGCAGAGAGGCTCCCGTGGAGGAAGCAGATGAGCTGAATGATGCTGCTTGAGTCCAGTGGGGCATCTGTCCTGAGCAGAGCAATACTGTTTTAGAGCAGAGGTGTTGTTAACACCTCATCAAAGTCCTTATGGGGTCTGAGCTGATTGAGTATCGGGGCTGATCCTGTTGCCTCTTCATGGTGCTCAGCACAACCAAGGCCAGCAGCTGCTGCCGTGGGAACTGGTCTGACTGCAGACTCCTGCACTGATCTCTAGGGAAGTGGGCTGGCCTGAGGTCATCTATGCCAAGGGTGCATGGGGCCTCTGGGCCAGTCACGATGGGGTGTTTGTGCCACTCCTTCCCAGTCAGGCTCACTTCAGATCCCAGTACAGCGAGCTGCTGGGATCCCCCTGTCACCCCGGTGATACAGATCAGTTCGGGCCCACTGTAGCAGAATGGCATCAGGGGACACTGTGCACCAGTATGGACTAGAGCTTTGTACTCCTGTGGGTCTGACGTGCCGGGCCATCGGACCCACACAGTCCAATAAATCCCATTGTCCCTCTCCTCCACCTGGCTGGAGGCAGGGCCCCTCTAATCCTGGTCGGAGTCACTCTTTTTTGTAAAAATGACTTCACTGTCCCCGCAAGAGGGTCATAAGATCAGCTCTTCTTTTCTGTCTGGAGAATTTCCACTAGACACTGGAGTGACATTTTTCTTGGATGACTCCCCTTTCAAAATTTCTTTCTCCCCCCCAACTCATGTACTCGTGCAGGTAGGGTTGGAGCAGATTTTCCACCCCACCTCCTCATGTCCTCCCCATGGTCTTGTAAGTAGAACCACAAGGTGCCACGTGGGGTGTGCTTTCCATGGTCTCTCTTTCGGACAGGGGAGTGTCTGCTCCTAATAGCTGAGACATGGGACTGTACAAGTGGAGAGTAGGACATGTCTTCTTCAGCTTTCTGGACCTTCCACGACATTTCCTCCACAGGCAAAACACAGGCTTGCAAGGAGGGAGAGACCCTTGCTTTGCACTGCTGGAGTTTGCCATCCAATTCATCCAGCCTTTGGCATGGCCATTTTTCCAGGACACTGGTGCCAATGAGTTGGTGTGATGGTGGTGCACCTTGTAGAAACCTGCAGGCTGCTGAGGAACAGTCACTGAGTGTGCCTGGCCCTATGTTCTCCCACCACCCACTTTTCCCTCCGATGGCCCTTGCTCCTTGCTGAGGCTGTCCCAGGCTTGACCTCCCCTGGGACTGATGCCAGCCCCTGGTGATATTCCTGCATGGTGGAGCAGGCTGTTGGAGCCTCTTGCAGCACATCTGCCTGCACAGAAAGGATCTCTATGGCACAGCTTGTCCTGCTGGATGCTTTCTCCCTGGGACTGTCCTGCCCAGGCACCTCCTTTCTGTGTGCCTGTTGGGGTCTCTGCCCATCCCGGTCCCACTTGCAGGCAGAAGCGAGGGCAGCAGAAGGAGCTCTGGTGCTGCTTGAGGGGGTTTATAAAAAACAGAAGGGCATGGGGGCAATGGTTAGGGAACCTGGAGGGTAGCAGGAGTTTTTACAGGGGCACCAACAGGCTACAGCTGTCTGCAGCTGGACTTGCCTGTGGGAAAGTCCTGGTAGGGACAAGAAGTCCCTTCCCAGCTTATCAAAGACCAAGTATGCCTTTGGAGAGCAGGACCAAGAAGGTGGGATGGTATGAGGAATGTGAGACTTCCTTCTTTTCACCAAGGATGATAAAACTGTTGAGAAACAGAAATTACAGTATCCCTTGTATGCACTAATTAATATCTGTGGGTGAAAGGAGCTGGTAAAAGGCATAAAGGGAAGGCACTGGGGCTCCTGGGGGGCTGACGTGCTCCCAGTGGGTTGTTCCTGAAATGTTCTCCTGCCCAGTGAGGGATCCAGTGGCTGTGGATGCATGTGCCCAGACCAAGCACTTGGGTGCCTTCTGAAATACTGGAGATAAGGATGGGCAAGAGGAAGGGAAACAGAAAAGGTGGGGGGGAAATCCAAGTTCAAGCTCTTGTTTAAACCTGGATACAGACTAGAGACTAGGGCAGCACCAGCCAGCTTCTTCCAGCATTTGAATACAAGCTTATTATACGCAGAATATAAGGGCAAGGTTCATGCCCTGGCATGTTTAGGACAGGGACATCCCAGGGATGGATTTTTTTGATTTGTACCAAAAGGGGTCACTTAACCCTGCAAGAGCCAGGAGAGCATCTCTGAGAAGTGGATTTCACTCTGCCCTACTCATGGGGGTGCCGCTCTGAAACCGGTCCCCAATCAAGGACTGGCTGGGTTGTTCCAGCGTGATGCTGGTGTCCCCACAAACAGAATGCTTCTGAAGCACCTGACTCACTGTGAGCATGGCTTATTTCATGTTATCTATATTCGCAGGGGTCAAAGACTCCTTCTCTGGCCACAGCTTGGAACTAATGAGTTTTAAGCCCTGTGGTTAACGAGGCTAGCCTGACTCTGCAAGGAGACAAAGCTCAGAGCCTGCCTCCAGGCAGCACGCAGCAAGCTGAACATGGCTCTGCTGTGAGCTTGCACAAAGCCTCCCCTTGTGCAGGAGGGGATCTAGCCAAACGAGCCATCTCCTTGGCTGTGTGTCTGCCGGTGCTCCAACATTTATATTATTTGTTGGGTTGTTCCCACTACCAAGGAAAATTTAAGAAATAAAAGCATCTGATACAAATCTATTGACCACAGTAAAACGTCAGCCCAGCCAAACCAGTCTGCACAGCATGACCTTCGCAGCCTTTGAGACACACTCATTGTTCACCACCCGGAGAAACAAATTTCCTCTCGTCCTATCATCAGTAATCTGGGAGAAGAGACCAACACCAGCCTCACTACAACCTCCTTTTAGGTAGTTGTAAGAGCAATAAAGTCACCTCTCAGTCTCCTCCAGACTAAACAACCCCAGCTTCCTCAGCTGGGCTCCATAAGGCATGTTCTACAACCCTCTCACCAGCCTCATTGCCCTTCTCTGGACCTGCTCCAGCACCTCCATGTCCTTCTATCCTGTGGTGCCCAAAACTGGACACAGGACTCCAGGTGCTGTGGCTCAAATCTTACCTAGGAGGCAAATCTTTAGGGCAAAGCTTGTCTCCAAGGCAAGATTTGAATGACTTGTGAGTAATCCTGTCAGAATATCAGTGCTGCAATGGATGGGTTTGGTTCTGTGCTGGAGGCAGCAGCTGCAATGGAGGCCCAGGACTGGAGCTCAGAGACCCAAGAGACAGTCTGTGAAGTGTCAAAGCAGTGGACTCTTAAAACTTTTTCCAGTCCTGTCACACATTAAATTCTTCCCTCCCAATAAGAACAGTGAGCAGCAAATAAAAAGAGGGAAAGTATTAAAGGAAGCCAAGGCAGAAGAAGTGTCTGAGGAGGCCTTTGTTCAGTGTTATAGCAATGGTGCAAAGAGCTGGGGCAGGATGAGCCCACCTTGGTGGCCTAGATTTGCTTGCACATCACTGGACTGATGTTTCACTGGGGGACTTTAAACCCTTCAGCTGTTTACACATGAGAAGTGACCAAGACACAGATCCTTGCAGCTCTCACAACTCTGCTGGACTCCCTCACTCTCACTATGGACAGACACTGAGCTGCAATTCTTTATTTTTCTCTTTGTAGCCAGATAGGAATTTTACAACTTTGGTAGAGTCTTCCATATGGAGGATAAGGGTACTTCAAACCTGGGATAGTATTGCCAGCTACATTTTGTGTACAAAGGAAAGCAGAAAGTAGAGGTCCACTAGGTTTTGGGCAGGTCAGAGGCCAGTCTCCAAGTTGAGTCCTTCTAGCAGCAGATGATGTAGTAGTCCTGGAAGTACAGCAGCACTGTTAGAGGAGGGCCCAGGACCACCTGATCCCACACTGGCAGGTTACTGTAGCAGCCATCAAAAAGCCACTTCTACAGGCAGGACAGTGGGATCTGTCAGGACAAGCAGTTGCTAGCAGAAGTCTGGGCAGTTGGCAGTGCCACTCCCCAAGGGATGTGCATGCCTTTAACTGGATGACAGATCCATACTGAATTAGTTTTTCTATTATAAGGATGATGACTCAATTTATTTCCAAAGGATGCCCTTGCCAAAGGCCTCTGTGTCTGTGTGCTTCATAACAGAACAATTAAAAACCCCATTACTGCTAAAATCTTACCAGGCTAGCACAGAAAGAAAAAAGAAAGGGTCTTCCCCTTCCCACAGAGGAGAGACTTGCCAAATTTATAGGCATTGTGGGAATGGAAAGAGTTTGAAATTATTTTTTTAAGGATGGAAGAGATTAGATGGGAAGGATTACAGATGGTCACAGGTTTTGCAGCTAGAAATTATTCCTGTTTGACAGGTCATTACACTGAGGAAATCTGCCCCGAGACAATGCTCAAAAGTTTTCAAAATAGTGGTAGGCTCAGTGTGGATGGGGTGACCTCGTCCACCCTCACTGGTTACAAAACCCTCCTGGCTCTGGTCTCACTTGCTGAGACTGGAAGTTCAGGTACAAACAGCTCCAAAATCTGATTTATGTTTTCACACTACTTGGGCAGCTCTAGATTTTGGGTAAAGCCTCCAAAGAATGAGAATGTGCCTTCCTGAGGGACTTAGAAACAAGGGATGCTGGGTGCATGGCTGGTTTTTGTGACAAAAATGAAGGATGCTCTTTGCAGCACAGCAGGGGCTACACTGCCATGGAGCACTCCATCCTGAAACCAATCTTTTGCAGTATTGCCTGTTCTGTGCATGTCAAAAAATCAAAACGATAATTTCAACTACCAGCCTAAAACAACAATCTTTGTGCTTTAATTGTTAAACGTAATTAAAATAACAGTAGCAAGAGTTCTGATCAGTGCCCTGAAAGACTGATGTTTTCTGGCAGATTCCTCATTTTAATTTCAATCTTCCCATACCTGAGATACCACAGTAGTAAACATCCCAAACCAGAACATCTCCAGTGAGGTGGCAATGAGATTCTGGAAAAGACAAGATCTGACATGAAGAAGATGAAGAAAAACATGATGAAGATGAAGAACATGAAGAAAAGAGTCTGACATGCACTGTCCTGTGTGATCGTGCTGTGTATTGGCTCTGTACAATAGCAGGTGGAGAACAGCTGAGTGAGCCTGAAGGAGTCAATACCAGTGGGACTTCATTTACAGGTTTTTCTTCTAATGGAGTGAAACTTAAGTTAAAAGAAATTCAGAAGGGGAAAGAAAGCTTTGAGATTCACAGCCTCTGCCAGGCCACCAGCCTGTGGCACTGTTCCTGCCGAGCGGAGCAAAACTGAGCTGACTAGCCAGGACATCTGCCCCAAGTATGGTTTTTCCAGCTTTGTTCATCTGGTTTTCTGCTAGTCCCATCACTTTGGTATGAACAGCAAGGATCAGGAGTGTACAAAGAGAGAAGTCTCCTTAACATTCCAGTCCCTGCCTTGGCCTGGGGCACCAATGGCTTCCCAGGGTTTCCCCAGAGCAAGAGCTGGAAGTCTCAGGGCTTTCCCAGAACAGTAGCTGGAAGTCCCAAAGCACTGTTCTTGGCTTAAGCGATGGTGTCATCTGTGCTACAAGTTCTTCTCTCCTAATAGGAGGAGATGTCATGCGGCCTAATGGCTCTTCCACCTGCTGCCTTCACCCCTGCCTACATCCAGCTATCCTGCCTCATTGATGTGAAGATATGAGAGCTCCCTAAACTTTCTTGTGTAACGTATCTCTAATCCCTGTGGGAACTGGGCTGTTCTACCACCTGTAAAGCTGCAGGATGCTCAAAGACATGAAAGTCTCTCCTCTAACCATTGAAATTTCTACCTTAATCCAAAGCTTGTTTTAAACCTATGCTAGCAGATCGTCAGCATGGGCAGAAGGTCAAGAACTGCAAGCACTCAAGTTCCAAATAGAATGGGGACCTGCCCACTGAGCACAGCTAACACAGGCACGCTGGAGTGCTAATCTAATCAGCTCATGAAGCTCGAGTGTTATTTTGCAATGTGACTCCTCTTGCTAGAACTCACACCAGTATTTAAAAACATTTGCTAGATAATTTGCAACCCCAGACCTTATTCGTTTGGTCTAGAGGATGATCTCAGCACACATCTTAGGTTGGGATCTGTAGGGAACCAGAGCAAATCTCAAAATTTTAGGTGCTTCACAAAAAACTATGAGTCTACACGAACAAGAGGTCATGGCTGTGACCAGGTTGGCTGCTGCCATGACCTACCTTGCGGAGACACGTTGAGAGGAGGAACGCAGCCAGCCAGAGCTGCCACTTGTCATAACTGTGAGGCAGCAAGGGCTTGTAGACGTGTTTGTTTACAGAGCACAGAAAAATGAGAAGAAGCTTGATAAATTGCTCCTAGTCATTAACATCAGGATTAATTGCACAGAGCAAGATAATGCAGTTCATACCAATCAGCCCACCAAAGCCAAAGCAGCTGCTCCAAATGCACACAGAAGTGAGTGAGGGGAACATCTTGCACAACATCTTGGGTGACTTGTGGAAACATGGCTCATTTCTAAGCCCTCATCATTGAGTGAAGGAGCAAGGGAGAAGGCTGCTCTGAACTGCTGTCTGAAATGACATCTAAACCTTCACACACTGCCCAGACTTGTGTGCTTCGATACAGGACCTGGTTTAACCACTCCTTTGCATCTTTTACCCCACACACATCAGAAATCTATAAATACAGGAGAATTTAAAAAATGGACTCCTTAAATTAAGTTCTCTGTCCACACTGAGGGCACTGAAAATGAGCAACTTGTTTCTGGTTTTCATGAGCACCGAGTGCTTTTTGGATGCCATGAAACTACCTGAAGCCATTTATTTGGGTTTTGATTTATTGGCCTCAGAAGCCTGATTTTATTAACTACTTTTTTAAGTTCTGCAAAAGCTCATATCACTAAAAGATTGACACAAGGGTCCTCCACAAAATGCTTGTGACTTTGTAGAGTGTGAGTCATCATCAGCATGTCACATATGCTGCCAGTCCTGGCCTCTTGAAAGACTTGGTATTTACACTGCTGCCTTTTCAACACTGCTCAAGCAGTAAAACAGCAGCAACCCTGAGGTGCACCCACTCGCTGGCTGTCACTGGGTCATGGATGACCATGTCTCACTCTCCTGGAGGCTTTTGGTTGAAAACATGATCCTTCTTTACCTTTCTACATGTGATGATGAACAGTCTCCCAGAGGCTCTGATGGAAAGAAACATATTCTGGCTATCTACAGATGTAAACAACACTCAGTTTTCAGCTGAAGTATTAAGCAGTGGTTTGGAGTTCCTTCCTAGACAGCTCCTGGAGATGCTCACAGGCTTGGCTTCCTGGACCTTGCTAAGGTGGACCTTCCCACCTTTTGTGGTGAAGGAGCAGGGCTGGTGATGTGAGATGTATTCTCTGATACTAGCACCTGCCCTCAGCTTCCCGCAGTGGGACACCCCTCTTCAATCCCTCCTTAGAGAAGGGCCAAGATTTAGATTACTGGGGCTACAGTGATATTTCTGAAGAGCTTGTTCCAAACAGTACAAACCAAATGCTTACAGGGACCTCTGACACATTTAAATTAACAAAGTTATTTAATTTCTGTCAGCACCACGCTGTTCCTTTGAGACTACCCTAAAATGTAAACTTTTCTCATTAATTACTTCAAATGTCAAGGTTTATTTACAAGGTCTGAGTTAATTTTCAAGCCTGCCAAACTTTCAGAGCCATGACAGACATATTCATAGCAAGTTAACCCTTCAAAAAAGATGATGATGATGATGATGATGATGAATGTTACTGATTTCCCAGCAGCAGGATTTCATCTCTCAAACAGCGAGCACACTAACCAGGGGGTGTGGAAGCCAGTGTCATACCTGTCTAAGCCATCTGTTGGCTGGGGTATTCCACAACTTGCACCACAACTGCAAGAGTAAGTCTGCCTTCCTAGAAGAAGAGGAGGAGGAAAACCAGGCTTAGAAAATACACACCCATCCTACTCCTTCTCCATGAGCAAGGTAAAAGTGAATTAAAAAGCAAACTGCACGAGGGCTGGTGATCACAGCACAGCTGAAAATCTTCCTGTAAGCGCGCTGGATTTCCAACCTTGAAGCCAGAAAGGAAGGCAACATGTGCTGTTTGTTTGAACCACGTCAGTCTGCATGTCAGTGCTCCTACAGCAGTATCCCATATTTTTTCCGATTTGGAGTTTAGAGTTCATGACCCCAAACACAAGGTAACAGCTACAGTGTTGATGTAGCAAATAACCTAACTTAAAACTGATAAAAACTGTTGACCCTTGCCAGCCATGGAGGTGTATCTGCCTTAGTTATGAAAGCAAAGCCCCTAAAAACTGGCAGCTTTAGATTTCTAGAAATCGGGGGCTGGAAAGCGTTATGGAGATTAGCTGTAGGGATCTCCCAGGAGCACAAATGGAAAGAGCTCTCCACAGCCTCTGCACCTGGCTGAGGGCACCCCTGACCTGTGGAGCACATTCAGTGCTGTTGCTGCAGAGCACAGCATCACGTTGAAGGTTTCAGAGGTTTCAGAGTCTGTAATTTAAATGGCATCAGTCCTGGTTTCCCTTTTAAAGCCATGGCAGTCTGAGAGAACCAGAATGGTTGGTCAGTCAAGGTGACAAACGTCTGCTAGATGAGAGGTACCAGCACACATTGCCTTCTCATTGACTCTGACAGAATATATATGCTTTCAGCAGTAAAAGAGAATGAAGCATCCCACAAACCATCTCCTGATTATACTCTGGAGATTGTAATCTTGCAGTTCTCTTAGATGCCATGTCTGCATCAGAAACTTGCATTTAGTTTATACTGTCTTAATAATTAACAGTAAGAATTAGAAGACTCTGGCATGTTTTCGTGTTGCAATATTTACTGGCTTCCTTAAAGCCTCAGCTCTGGAGCCATGTTTTATTAGGGGGGGAAAAACATAGTACTTTTTGAAAACTTTAAAATTGCTAAGAATTAGACATCAGAAGAATATATAAAAAAAAAAAAAATCTGATGTCGGTTGAAAAAAAAAAAATCTATGACTTCTAAGCCAGGTTCATGACTTTTAGGGCACAATTCATTATTTTCTAAAATATATTGTTGCCCAATCTGTAATTTAACTTAAAAAAATGTTTGTTATTCTAGGGATAATAACACGTCCTGGGGTTAATGGATTCTGTAACCTCCTGTGTTTTGGTTATTTTTAAAAAAAATCAACCACTGGCAGCCAGCTGGAGAGCACTTTATTAGCAAACATCCCCGGAGAGCAGACACTCAAACACTTGATATCTTTTGGGCTTAGAGGATGTGACAAGGACACAAAGCTCCTCACTGCACCTTGGAAAATGAGAGAGCAACAATGACACAGCCTAAAATGTGCTGCACAGCATTCCAATGAGCAGTGCTGCTTTGGGCCCTGTCCTGTACCTGCACCATCCCATGGCCACCACGACTGGGGAGCAGGGCAAGTCTGACCTGGTAAACGTATCTAGAGAAAGTATAAATACATATGTCTATACCTAGATGTGCATATAGTATTAACACAGATTAGTGGGGGTTTACTGGCTAAGGCATAAAAGTATAACGAATTCAGCTACCCCTAAAGAAGATAAAATTGTTAATTTGAAAATTAAATAAACATTTCAGAATCAAACAGATAACAAGCGTAACAATTTCTGAGAAAGCGTTGGTCTCACATTTTTAAAAAAACTCTATCAATCAGAAGAGTTTTTTTGCTACTGTGAAGTACAGCAAGTTTCTGAGTGACTGCAGCTCTTGTTGAGGAATCAATAGCTGGACGTACACCCATCTTTGTTTAGCTGCTGACTCCTTGTCATCTGTTAGTGACACCAAGATGTCTGGCTTTTCATAGCTGATTGCACTGGAAAAGGAGCTCACATGATAGAAGATCCACCAAAGGCTAAAAGTGTAAATTCCATTTAGAGTCTTCTGGTACCTTTTTTTTACAAGTCCATCTCCTTGTATGGAGATGCTGATGGAAACGAGAAACGGGGGCTAAAATAGTATTAGGCACAGGATTATACACTGAACTAAAACAGGTAAGGATTTGATATTTTTGGATCTTGTCCATACTTTACTTTCAACAAATCAAGTGTCTGTTTCTGGAGAACCAGTAGTGAAAGCAGAAGTTAATGCCTTCTCTTAATGTGGACAATGTATATTATTTGCAGTCATTGAAGTCATTGTCACCCTGCCACTCATGCTTACTGTCTTCTCCACAACCGTGTAAATGACAAACCTAAATGTGAGATAGACAAGGTGTATGGCTTTGTTTTCTGAAAGCCTTATCTTGCGTTTGCCAAACACGTATTACCCACTGAACCTGACTGGTTAAATTCTAAGACAGCATTCAGTCCTGTTAGAGATCTGTCAAATTACACCTGTACCAGCTACTCAGTGTTCTTGTTTGAAAACTGATTTACAGTTCTTAATAAACCTAAACCATGTCACCTAGCTGTCTTACTCCAAACAAAGCAGCAACACCCTCTATTTGCAAGAGGTGAAGACACCTTACTAGAAAGACACTGGTCTAGGTAAAATTCTTAGTCTCCAAATCACAGCAACTCTGCAAGGCAATTGAGGCAGGAGTGAAAGTACCAATAATTTTTAAAAAAAAAGGATAAAATGATTCGTCACTTACAAGAGAAACAGGCAATAAAAATAATCTTTCTCTCTTGGTTCAATTCTACTCCTTCAGCACAGTTTGAATACAATCTAACATAAATGTGCCCTTCCTGGTGCAACTGTCCTTACAGAGAGATTTACACTGGCTGGATGTAAAAGATCCATTTGCAGGCCAAGCACTATGAGAAGCTTTTAGATATGACATTAATAAAAAAGATGACAAACAAAAATGGTTCAGATGTGAATTGCAAAGCTATATGTGTCTACGGTGTGTAATGAGATAATTTTGGAATGGAGAGCATGAGAAACAGAGAGTCCTTAAGGAAACAAGGCTGACCAACAGCTTTAGTCTCTGCCCATGTTCCTCAGCCCCCTTCTCCGGGCATGACTGAGGTGGGATACCCTGTGATGAGGGCAAAAGTGTGTGCAGTTTGTTCAATTTTAAGTAGGAAAGTTCTCACTAAGTGAACTGGGTAATGGCAAGCAGATCTGCCCAGGACCTCTAGAACAGACGTGCTAGTGCTTTAAACAGCATTATCTTCAGTGAGTACCCCCAACCAACAGGCACCTGCCTGCCTACAAAAGTAGTAACACTTGAATTATCATGGACGATACCAATATTACTCACCTAGCATGAACACTGTTGCACCAGACTAAAGATACTCCTTTTATACCAGTATTGGTAACACAAGCAGGGGAATATAAGAAATAGTATAAACCCCATTTTATAAATGGTTTCCCAGAAAAAGCAAATGGAGGTGTTAGGCCTTTGGGCTTTAAACTTAGGCTTCCAGAGAGTTCACAGTCATTCCCCTGACACATCTCTGGATCGGACAGGAGTTGCCTGCATGATTTTTTTAAACCTTTTGAGAGGCTGCCCATGCTCACATAATTATCTGTGCAGGCACACAAGTTATCTTCTGTCCGGGAGTCATACAGCCCTGTAAGGGTGGCAATGAGTCATGGAATAATTTGGAGGTCACTGGGCTCGGCCTCCTACCCAGAGCAGGGCAGACTTTGAAGTTAGAGCCAGTCTGAGCCAAGAGGTGCCAGGAGCTTGAGCTCAGCACCGTGTAACGCGAGAGTCACTGGAAGTGGTGCATGTCTGGCATGCTTTGGGCATGGCTGGGGCAGGTCTGTCGTTGTCTGCACCTCACTGTCTTAAGACATCTGCTCTCTCCTAAGAATGCACTGAAGGATTTTGCAATTTCCTGCTCCTAGGCTAGACTGGGAAAGATCTTGGTATTGGGAAATAATAATTTAAAAAAACACAAAACAAAACAAAACAGAGGGACAGAAAGAGCACTTTTAACACACAGCACAGGAGAGGCTGATGCCATGATGAGCTACCAATTTGGAAAACGACTTTAACAGCCATCACTAGATCCTGTGATATGCTGGCATAAACAAAAAGAGTGAAAGATGTAATTAAAAGGTTAAATGCTGCAAAACTGCAAGGAAGCAAATAAGGAGAGAGACTGAAAACTTGCCATGATTAGAAGAGTGATAAACACCACCTAGTTTTGTAGCAGAAACACGGGAGAAGGAAAATCCTTCGGACAAGGGGAAAATGTCAATAAAATCAAACTGCAATGCCAGGAAGGGTCTTAGCACTTTGCAGGCTGGGCAGGGTTTTCTGCTGCATGTCTCAGGCAGATTGAAAGAAGAAAATGAGCTAGAGCTAGGTAAAAAAGCCAGGTAAACTCCAGACAGAAAATACCTGCCATAGCCTCACTGTAAGACTAATAGTTCAAGAAAGTAACAAATGGTACAAGCCACTCCTCACAGCCCTCAGAAAAGAGAGCATTAGATAGATCTTTCTTATCACAATCTGGAGCATGCTGAAGCATTGTGCTGGGGCAGGGAAAACAACTAAACACGCCAGGGTGCAACATCAAGATGCACTTTGCACTGTTCAACATGCACTTGGCTGGATGCTGCAAGAGAAACCCTGATGTTAAACACGGATTTCTCACAGCCTGACGTCATGGACTATGCTCTCAGAAAACCTGTTGCTGGATACAGCAGTCAGCAGCACCTGGCTCAACGTTTATACACAGAAAGGTCTGGATTCCATTTGCATTATGATTCACTGTACGTGCACAGCTTGAAAGGCAAGCAGCAGCAAAGGCAATCAGATGAAACCTTGCTGTGAAAACAAACATATAATGAGAATCTTGGCTCATTTGAATCCCATCTGCACATTAAGGCACACAAATACAAATCAATCCTCGTGTCTTGACAGTGATGTACAACGTAGTGGGATAAAAACATACAAGCCAAGGGTGGCAGCACTTTCCTCCAGATGAACAAGACTTGTTCATTGAAGATCTCCAGCCCTCCAAGGCCAACTCGCAAACTTCACTCAGATGTGAAGATTTCTGTCTTCATATCTGGGTGTAAAAGCTGGAAATACCTTAAGATTCATGACAAAGGTGTAAGGGCTCTATCCAGGCCACCTATAAATTAGTTGTACCAGTGACTCGTGTTTCAGTTGCGATGGGGATAGGAGGTAGTGCAGCCTTATCCAGGGAAGCTGCCACACAAGAAGCCAGTCTGACAGTCCCATGGAGCATGCAGGTTGAATGCTGTCTTGTAGCCTTCCAAAGCTAGGCCCTGAGCAGAATCCTAGCTATTAACACTTCCACAGATATGGAATTTAACAATCTGAAGGGTGTGCAAAGAGCACCGTGCCACAAGTAGAGCTAGCAGAGCTATGCTCATTCCCTGTACATGCTGGGTAGAATGAAAATGGTTCAGATCCAGAAGAGAGCAATGAATGCATCACAAGAGAGAAATCCCACCACAGTCAAAATAGATGATGCAGCCCATTAATTTCAGAAGGAAGTTAAGAGATTAAATTGGTTGTTGAGTCTGAGCCCAAGTCCACTTAAAATAATACAAATGATTGGGAGGGCAATCAACTGCCATAAAGGTCACTAGGGCTTAGAGGTGCAGCAGCAGAAGATCCCTTGCTCATGAGCAGCACCTCTGTTTATAAATTACAGTCTAATTGTTGCAGACCCACAGAGAATGGTGCCAGCAGCTGGGGAACTGCTGAGAGGCTTTGCACAGGGAAAATGACATGTCTGAAGTGAGTAGACTAAAACCAGAGAAGAATAACATACATGGTTCCCTCAAAGATGGCAAAGTTCTTCCTCCACAAGTGTTTGGAGAAGCGACATGGCTGCTAAGTAGTGCTGGAATTTTTCCTCCAGCTCTAAGAAATGCTGTTTCTTCCCAGCCCAGACTCTCTGTGTGCTCCTCTCTTCCTGGCTGTGTTACCTCAAGTCACTGCACGAAGCTGGTTGTGAATGTGGGGCATGGGCTCCAGCCAAGGCAGTTTAAAGTCTTGTTCCTGAGGAACATCCTGATGAATACAACACTGCTGTACCAGATAGAGCATTTGGATCACCACACCACCAATGAGTTATGCTTCCAAGAAACAACAGCCCAAAAGGAAGCCATGAAAGAGCTGGAAATTAAATACTCCAGGTAAGGAATTAAGTTCCAGGGCAGATTTTAAGAAATACTGCAAAATACTGCTACTTGAAAAAGCTTTTCTAGTGCAAAGAACTTCTAGTAATTTCTAGTGCAAAGGACTTCTAGTACTTTCTAGTGCAAAATGCCTCTTCAAGCCCTTTTTAGTCACATCCCTCCCCCATCAAAGCAGATGAACTAATCTACCCAAAGTAATGATTCTCACAAGAAACACCAAGCAGACTCCATGAAATCCACTGGTTTTGATATTAGTATTTTGTATGAAGGCATTTCAGTAACTCTACCATGAAGGCAACAGATGGTATTTGACAGTATTTAATGGAAACAGAGCTAATTAACACGTTTGCATTCCATGACCTTCTTTGTTTTATGTTGCAGTGTGAACTCTGTAACAAACATACATCAGACTAGCTGTTCAACAAAAAGCAGGTAGATTGACCTTACTACTGATTTCGAGATGTATCCCGTAAGCAAGGCAGAGTCTGTTCCCTGCAGAAATGAATAAACGGGACTAGAACTTTACCTCTGGCAATGATATGAAGTAGAATATGCTTAAACAAAGTCAACTGGTATTATCTGCTTACATTTATAAGCTTCACTGATCCATGTATATTGGGTAAAATCTGCTGAAAGAAAAAACAGAGAGGAATGTAGGTACAGGCAGTTTTGATTGGAAGGCCCAGTAATTATTTTATGTCTGCTATGATGAGAAGACACAGCTGCAGCCTCTGCTGCATATGAGCCCATAGACACTGATGAGATGCTGGCACTGGCAAACAGCCAGCAGATAACCCATGGGTGTCTCTTTCCTTTAGTACCAAGGTTGGCTGCAAAGCCTTCACCATTGAAACTCCCTTGTGTAAGTGGGACAGGCCAGTGGCAGCAGGACAAAGTCCTCCAGCCTCTTCTATCCAGGACAGAAAGGCACAAAAAATTTCTGTTAAGATGTATTAACAGAGAAAAGTATCCACAGCACATCCTCGTGTGTGAAAAAGGCTGCCAGCTGAGGTGAAGTGCTTACAGGGATAGCTATTTCAAATGCTTTATTACAGTGAGGGCTTTATGAGAACTAGAGCATACTTACACTGGCATGACAAATATACTTTATGCCCCCCAAAAACCTTTGAACAAATATTCCTTTACTATTCTCACCTGCCCACACTGCTGGCAGAAAAGGTTTTGGAGAAACTTGGCAGGGGATCCTGGACAAACCAGGCAACAGCTGCCGGGAAAATGCCATGGGAAGCACAGGAAAAAATTATTTGTATTAATGCAGCTACAGAGCTTTTCTTCTGCAACTCCCAAAGTACCTTAAAAAGTTACAGCCTTTCACAGAGAAGAGAAAAGGTCTCTACAAAGGGTCTTCTAGCAGGCCATAAAATGAGACAGGCTGCACCCCTGATCCCAGGGTCTTCTTTTCCATTTCTTTACAGGCAGTAAAAGTAGGCACTGGAATAGTCACCTGTGGGGTAGCTGCTGTGCTTAAAGAGATGAGGATAAGTGCAGATGTGATAAAATGAGCCACTTCCACAGGATGTAAGCATAAAGGTAGTTGCAGAGGCTGTTGGGAGAATAAAGTGGTGCAGGTCAGTCATAATATTCCTATAATGTTAGAGGATAAGAACTGCACCCCAGCAGTGACAAGTGAATCTCTGGGTTTTAACATTAAACAAAAAAACAGTATCAGTTGAAATAGCACCAGCATGAGATGAAAGAGAAAAACTCACAAAGAAAACAAGAAGAGACTTCAAAGCCCTTCACTGATTCCCCTCACACTACAGTCACCACGTCCTGAGGCATCACTTCACATGGCCATCTATTTTGGTTTCGATACCACAACCATCAGTGTCTCCAAGTGTATTTAACTGACACTGAAATTGCTTATGCTGCAGCCATCCCATGAAGGTCTCAGAGGCTGGCACACATCCCAGCACACTACTCATTTTGACACAAGATGTCAACATCTCCCTGCAAGGACTCTTCTTGCTGTCAGTGTTTCAGAGCATTCAACACATCCGTTGCCTGCACTGAAAATGGGCAGGGCTTGGCCTCGCCAACCTGTAATAAGCTGCTAGACCAGGAGGTTTAATATGGTCTGGTTCTTTGGCAGGAGGTGACAGAGTCCCCCACACTTCCTATCACCTCTATGGAATTGCCAGGTCTTTCGAGAGCTCCTTTAAAGGTTAATCCATATCAAATAGTAACTTCCATTCAAATACCATTAAAAAGGGGAGAGGGATTAGAAAGAACTGTGTGAAATCCCCATGATTAGCAAAATACTACTGTGTGATGTCTGAAATTTTCATTATTTCATGGTGTAATTGCATCAGTTTCTAGTGCAAAGGACTTCTAGTACTTTCTAGTACAAAATACCTCTTCAAGGCCCTTTTATCCCACCCCTGTCAGAACTGATGAACTACTCTACCCAAAGTAATGATTCTCACAAGAGATACTAAGTAGAGACTCCATGAAATCTTGATTTTTGATATTAGTTTGACTTGGACCCAAGGAAAGGACCTGCAGACAGCTCTGGTGATGGCTGCATTTTTAGCAGGCTGCACGTGCAGTCTGTAGGACATTTGTTTACTCCTCCAGGGCCTCACAGAGTTAAGAAAATAATTTTAGAATATCAGAAATAGCTTTCTGCTTTTTGTCAAACATTGGGAGAAATATGCCTGTAGGATTAGGCAATGTTTGACACACCTCCAAGGGAGCAATGTAAACCTTGCTGTGACTCTCATGGCTCAATACCAGAAGTGTTACTAACCAAGGAGTGTCTCAGAAGTTGACAGCTTTAAGTGCAGTGCCATTTTCTTACCACTCCCAGGAGCCTCTTAATGATATAGCTGTGTCTGCAGTGTGAATTTCTCGGGAAATTCAGGTGATAGCAAAGTGTAGGGGCTAGCGGGAAGCAGTACAAGTCTGGGAGAAAAGAAAGGCAATACCACATCATAAAGTCTAGTGGAAAACCAGTCTGCTTTAATATTCAGACCCCAGCTTTTTTTCTGGGTGCTATATCAGTGTACACCTTGTAGTTTCACTAGGTGTAGCTGGGGAAAAGATGGGAGTCACTGTGTTGTTGAAACCCATACAGATACACCAATCTTAAGTAAAGCCTCAGGTTTTGTGAAGACCATTCCCAGCCCTGGGGCATGCACATCCTCTGGTGACTGCACAGAACCACCATCAGCACAGCACTGAATCACTACCATAAGTTAACTTCATGTACAAAGAAGAATGGGGACTTCAAGCTTCTCTTCATAACTAATAATGTAGTAGTAAACAGAATAAGACACAGATGATGCCAAGTGCTGGACTGCAACATTGATGGGGTGACACTGAAAAAAATAGTAAACGAATACTGAGCTACTAAGAAAATAGTATCTGTACTGTATTGACATAGGGTGATTGAATTGGCTTGTTGAAGTAATTAAGAGTATTCTTGAAATTAAAGGGTGGGGCAGTGAAGAATTTGTTTTCTAATTTTGCATATCCTACGTGTCTATGAACTCATCGAATTTATAACCTTGATCTAAGGACAAAGCTGAAAGAGCCTCGTAAGCCCAAATTGCATTGCATAGCAGACAAAATTCACTGCATTGGTCAATCTGATTGCCTGACTGCTGCCTGGTCACATTTAATACAAAACCTTTTGCAATGTGTAAGGGCATAGCACCCCAAAGTCTCATGCTAAATAGCTGACACAGTGTTCAGTGGTATTTAGCAGAAACAGAGCTCAACTCTCATAAATGAGAGAACCTATCAAAGAGAGCTTCTAAGGTAAATACATCCTCTTAGCAGGGGCTCATTTCTGCACCAGCAGATCAAAGTGCACTCTTGCACAGCTGTGCAGCATGGAGGCACTATTGCTGTTGCTCTACAAAACTGACTGGCTGGCTTGTTGACTTGCAGGACTGTGAGACATGCATCACATGTGAAATTCATGAGGAAGAGTTTAGGGATTTGTAATAAACAGCTCCCTAATGGCAGAACTTAAATTAGTATCCTGACTTTCAGAACATGAAAAGCTCCACAACACTCAAGCAGTCCAAGCGAAAGTATTTTTCAAAGACACAAATCAATTTTATCAGCCACCAAAAAGGGATGATAAAAAAAAATGTGTTTGAAAGTGTTTCCAGGAACTTCAAGTGCCTTGGAATACTTGCTAGGCACCAACATTTGTGATTTTATACACAAGAGAATGATGTGGTATTTCCTTTCTAGTCTGTAGATGTCTATTTTGGATGCTTCTGGCAGGCTATATAAACTATATAAGATATATGAACTTATATAAACTTATATAGACTATATTAGAAACTCTAAAAGATATCTGCTATCTGAATAGCACAGAGGAGTTTTTTGCACTCTCTGAACTTGGGAAGCTATGGTAACTTGGTGTATTAGCTCCTGCTTCACTTTAGTTTGAATTTTTTTTCTCTGTCTCCTTTGCCTAGTGAAAGACACACACACACACACACAGAAAAGACCCAGCAGGAGGAAACGGCAGTACTCCTTGAAGTGCTGTCAAACAGACAACATCAAGCTTGAAGATGGCAACCTTAGGTCAGTTCTAAAACAAGGGATTCCCAAAAAAGGTTTGATTTTGAAGGCATGGCACATCTAAGATTAAGAAAGCAATAGTTGTTCCTTCAGTGGAAGCAGAAACTACCTACTCACCAGCCTATCTCAGCAACTTGATGTAGGACTTGTTATAAAAATCCTGCTCTGATGACAGAGATTGCTGCAAAAGGACAAATAGTTACCTTTTGTTTTCAGGTTCACTGGCTACATGATCTGCTCTGACTGTCCTCTTTCATTCTTCCTGGAGTGATGGCTGGAATGTTCTGCTGCAAACAAAAAGCATACAGGGGATCACAGGGATCAGGTGAATCCGAGGCCACAGATGATGTTACTTAACCAGGAATGGCTGATACTGCACTGGTCAACTTCTCATGAAGTCAAGGTGATGGTATCAGCATGAATATTTTATCCCCTTCTGCTTTTGCTTTGACCCCTGGGCAGTGTCCAGCAAACTGGGTCAGGGGTCCCTTCCCTCTGCCTTCTGGGATTCAAGGGGCCCCTCTACCACCTCAGACTCTGAGCACCCACACTCTCTAACTGGTGTACCTTCTTAACCCAGCAGGGAATTAAGGTTTCAGCCGTAAGTTAAGCACGTGGGTACCTTTTTGTCTTCTCTCATAAATGACTTCTTCAATGCCACATGCAGACAACATGGGAAGCCTGGATTTGACACTGTCATTCTTGGGTTGATTTAAAAGGAGATCCTGTCATGAAAAATCTCCCCTTTGAGATTATGTGCTTCATAGAATACTACTAGTCTAAGCAGAAAGCAGGGTTTTCTTGCAACATTGTGTACTACATGAAGAAAGATTCATATGTTCTAAGGACAGGAGAGGAGGAGGAGAGGAGAGAGGTTAAAAAGCAGGAAAAAACACTTGGACTAAAAAGAAGCATGTAGCATGGTATTCAAAAAGAGCTTTAGCATCAGCTTAATACTGCTTTCAACTTAGTCAAGGGTAGAGGACTGAAATAATTTTAGCCATTATTCCCCATTAAGGCTACACTTTCATGGCAAAAAAAGGCATGTTTTTACACTGAATTAGTTATCCAGCTTGAATCAGGCACATTATTCATACATTTTGCCCAGTCTTTACTTACATGGTCCCACGTCTGTTTTCCATGGAGGTTCTGCTTCGCTCAGTCCAAAAGGCAGAGATGCAGAGGAACTTTGACTCACCAGATCAGATGAGTCCTATTAGTTCCAAGCACAGAATGAATCAAAGTAAGGAGAAGAGTTGCCAGAAAGAACGTCAGGAGCAAACAATCCTCAGAAGAAAACTGAGCCTGAGAAGGAGCAGGAGTATTGTGAAGTTAATAAGAAAGGCAAACAGAGAGGTTTGGAGGAGAGAGGGGAAGGAATTTATGCATTAATTTGCCCCGTCATTGTGTGACTTGTCCATTTGTAGGCACTTGGACTATGGTTCTCCTCCCCTCAAAGTCAATCACAAAACCTCCCTTTGATGCACTGATGCAAAGCATGGACTTGCATAGCAATTTATGCCTTGAAATGTACAAGTTAATTAATCTGTCCAGTCTTGGTGAGGCAAAGAGATGTTTGTTTGGCCGAGAGGCACTCTCTACCAATAGGGAAACTGAAAGAGAGGACTGACTTTCTCCGAGTCACAAAGTACATCCCTAGCAGAACTGGGAGGGGTTCAGAAAACCGCAGGGTGCAGAAATTCCAGTTTTGAACTCAGCCCACGCATCATGATTTTTAATGTCTCCTGTCAGTCACACTGACAGAAGAGTTCTGAGATCTGCTGGCTTTGTGTCCTGGCAGTTCCTCTGATAAGACTCAGTGCTCCCTTCCCTAGGCCATCAATTCACCTGGCCATCAATTTCTCCAACTAAGAGAAAGGAGAGAAAAAAAAAGTTGCAGTGAAGGAGGAGCTAATACACCAAGTTACTATAACTTCCCAAGTGCAGACAGTGCAAGAAACTCCTCTAGGTTTGCTAGTCAGCTATCTCTGTTCATACAGCCTGCCAGATGCATCCAAAATAGACATCTACAAATTATTCTCTTGTCTAAAATAAGATGCAGTGACACTCAGCTGTGCAGGTATAATTTTATTTTAGACATACTTGGCACTAAACACAGCCCAGACGCATGTCGACATAGATACAGCATTAACCATGGTGGGTTTTCCTAGAACTCACAGGTTGGGAGCAATCAGTCTCATCGCAGTCTGAATTGGTTCAGCAGTGAGATACAGAGATCTTAGTGAGAAAAACACTCTGCACTCCAAAGGACAACCAGGATATGTTGTCAGCTAGGACATAAGTAACACCACTGAAAATCAATCATTTGGCAACATGGGCCCACAGGTGCCAGAAGAGCTATCATCTGCCACTGTACTTAGAATGTCTTTAGGGTTTGTTTATATTTTTAATAGCAGTCAGTATAGATAGTTAAAGCCTTCAAAAACAGCAGAAAAAAAAAACAAAACACTTCACTCTAAGACGCTTCTCTCTTCCCATATAGCACTGAACAATTTAGATGGTACCACTAAATCTTTGCTGGCACACAGCAAGCCCTACACAACAGTTCATATAAAACCAGGAACACTGTGAGAAAGTGATTTCATTCACTATCACTGATTATTCCATTTGACCCAAAGTCAGCCACAGGCCTGTTGATCTCACCCCTGTTGTGTGGACACACACACACAAAGAAACTTCAAGATGTTCTTAGTCTATTCTTACGTAGCCCGCCCTGGCCATAGAAACACAGAGGACAGTAATAGCACCGAATATAGGAGAAAGAATTCCATTTTTTTGTAACTTTCTGAAGTTTCAAGTGATTTATGAGTTGTTTCAGTAGATGGAGCCATTGCAGTACACACTATGAACTGCCAACTAGGCCAATTCAGGCTGTTCAAAGGAAAAAAAAAAACTTCTGCCTGCTGAGAGGATATTTTCAAAAGAATCCTTGGCTGTATCCAGGCAAATATATGTCATCCAGGCAGCTACATGCTCTTTTAGCAAACAGATTTGCTTTCCCTGAATCTCCTAGGACTGATTTTTATATCTATAGGATCCTTAGTAGTTACGTTACTATTACAACCTAAGCTTATGGTTTTTAACATGCATTTGAAAGCTGGCAGGTCCCCAAATCATGCCCACTCAGTGATTCTTGTACATAAAGACTAGTCTCTGCCATGACAATCAGCCCCTTGCTGGTGCCAAAATCCATTTTTTTACAGGTCAGATGTCACTACCATGGAAATGGCATATAGTTCCAATTGCTAAATGGTTATGTTGCAGGATACACCTGGCTGATGCAGTGAGGCTTTCAGAATATTTACACAGACATATACTGACAAAAGTAATACAAATAAGGATATGATGATCCAAGTTTCCAGAAATACATTCATTTATCAGCATAATTCTTTAAAGGTTCTAGGAAGATAACTATGATCATAAACTTAGGCATAAAACAGACATGGCATAAGTAGAATTTGAGATAAATGGATTAAGAATCACAGAATCAGAGGATGGCTGATGTTGGAAGGGACCCTAGAGATGATCTCATCCAACCTCCCTGCCATGGGCAGGGACACCTCTCAACTAGACCAGGTTACTCAAGGCCTCATCCAGCCTGGCCTTGAACACCCCCAGGGAGAGGCATCCACAATCTCTCTGGGCAATCTAGTCCAGAGTCTGGCCACCCTTGTAACAAAGAACTTCTTCCTAAGATCCAGTATAAAATTGCTCTTCTTTGGTTTAAAACCATTTCCCCTTGCCCTGTTGCTGGACCCTCTTGTGAAGAGTCCCTCTCCAGCCTTCCTGTGCGTTCCCTTCAGGTATTGGAGGCAGTTCTAAGGTCCCCTCAGAGTCACAGAATAGGAAGAAAATAGAAGCTGGACAACAATAATTTTTACTTCTGGTGAAATGTGATGGGGTTTGTGGTTCCTAAGGAGCTCATTCCACAGACCAAGGCTCAGCTCCACAACAGCTGAAGAAAATAGAAGGAAGGTGAAAAGACTCATGGATGAAGTTTAATAGGGGAAGCAAAAGCAAAAAGAGGAATTCTTTCACTACTTCCCATTGGCAGGCAGGTGTCCAGTCACTGCCTGGGAAGCAGGTTCTCAGCATGAGTAGCCATTGCTTGAGGAGCTGAACACCATGACCACAAATGTATCCCCTTCCACCTCCTTTCCTTGAGTTTTGACTGCAGAGCACAATGGAATATCCCTTTGATTGGCTGTTCCAGCCACGTCCCTTCCCAATCTCTTGCCCATCCCCAGCCTACTCAATGGAGGAGGCAGCAAAAGAATCTTTGCCACTGTGCAAGCACTTCTCAGCAACAGACAAAGCACTGGTTCATTACCCATACTGGTTTAGCCACAGATGCAAAGCAGAGCACCATACAGGCTGCTATAAAGAAAGTTAACTCCATCCCAGCCAGACCCAGTACAATGCTCCATAATAAAATTCTTTCTGATGTTTAAAGCCAAAACTTCAGCAAGGTTTGAATATAATGGATTTTATAAACAACCTGGTGCAATTTTAAGCAGTTGCATTAGACCTTTATCTTCAAGGTTTGACTCCTGCATTTCACACATCAACATTTCAGGTATGCCACTTGTCTGTGTTTCCATCCTTTGTGGAAAAGGGGCAACAAACATCACTTAATGAAGAAGCTCCAGGATGGAGACCATCAGTCAAAAGAGAAAAAAAAGCATTTGCATTGGAGCACCATTCAAAGAAGGGTACTAGCTCTTTAAGGACTACTAATTGTAATACTGAAAGATGGTATCAACAACAACAAAAAAAAAAAGTCACCATTGGTGAACTAGTATAACTGCACTTTCTGTAGCGGATTTGCACTTATTTATGTCATGGAGATACTTGGCCCTGAAATTCTGTGAGGAGGAGATAGATTTGTAAGATCCATATTTTGAAAAGAACTGCTAAAACCATCACTCATCTCAATAAGATTACGCTGGGTTTGCCAAAACTTCTCCACTGAATGTGCTTTTTGGTTATTTTACTAGCTCTGCTTGTAAATACAGGGTTCTAAGAAAATGAGAAAATCAAAAGGTAGGCAATCTCTCCTTGAAGAGGTTAAATAGTTGTTATTATACTAATAATCCTTCCCACTGGGGCATAGAATTTTTGGTGTGCCAATTCTGACTATAATGACATATTAGCCAATTTCTCAGTATGCGTTCACTGTAATGTGGCATTTCTGTAGCATTTTACACTGAAAGATGAAACAAACTTCTTCACAAGCTACAAACAAAATTTTCTGCTTTTTGACATGACACAGTGTGCTCCAGCAAGGTGCTTCTAGATTGCACTTCCCATATGTGATCAGAGAAGAAACATTTTGGATCTTTTCCTATTCTAGCATGCCTCAAAAAAGTGGAACAGCCTGATCAGATACTGTCCAGAAAGGAAAAGCTGCAGCCAAGAGGCAATCGGATTTAAGATATTCAGAGATTCTGTTGGCCCAAGACAGCAAACCATGGGCCAAAAGGAGCATTCACACTCCAGGCCAAGGGAGATTCTAAGATCCCTGGAATATCAGTATTCTGCTCATTGAATGCTGACAGGTGAAGGGCTGGAGTAAATGCTGGTAAAGCATGGTTCAAAGAGCACAAGCAGTTGAAAACATGAAATGCAGACTGCCATCCTCTCCAGCTAGTGATCCTGGGTCACTGGTATAACCAACATGGCAGATACAGGGGAAAAAAAAAGCCAGATCCAAGAAATCTGTATGAAGTGAGGAAATGGGTAGCATTAAAGTTTTGGTAACTTACAGATTACATGTGAGTTGATACAAACCTACTTGCCCTGCAATCCAGAATTCAAGCTCTTATTCCAGATCTTGAGAAGTAAGTAACATTGTCTTTGGTTTTTTTTTCTGTAACTCACTTAATAAAACTCCCCATAGTAATGTGAATAAGAGTGAGAACCTAGAAAGAAGAAAAGGATTATCAGGATAGAAAAATATTTAAAACATCTGCAGTCAAATACTGCAATTGCTTATTTGAGTCTGAAAGATAAAGAATAATTTTAGGTTTTTTTTACAGGGGTAAAATTTGCAAATTTTAGCTTGCTTTTACTGGATCTGTCCTGCATGGTTCAGAAGAAATTTAGAAAGTGAAGCTCTTATAGCAGCCCACCCCTGCATCTTTCTTTCAAACAGGTCATCAGTTACTAGTTTTTATGTAATTTCTTTTAAAAAAAAATGCTCTCTTCTGTGCACAAAGATTGATTTGTTATATGTTTTTTGTCTATGGGCATTAAGAAGACTTGCGCTGAACAGAGTTGGAGTGCATGCAACTTAATTGGAAGAGCATAATTTCCAACCTCTCCTTAGAGTATTTACTGCAAAGAGTGAGACATAATAAAAAGGAATTTGCTGATGTTTATTGTTTTATACTGTGGGAAGGATTCACTGTTTTCCTCAGCAGCCTGAGTACTTGACAGGTAGGAAAGGATCTCCCTCTCAAGAATGAATATGGTACTTTGGTTTCATCCACATCATGTGAGTGGATGTGAATTAAAGAAAAATAAACGTGAGTTTTCTACTCACATCATCACAGTCACCTTGAGACACCAAAAGCTTGATAATTCTCACTGCTTTTAAATTTACTCCAGACTTAAAATTCTGGTGCAGTAATCAGAAATTTCCTTAATTTCTTCCTGAAGGCAGTTATCATAATTACTATTTTCCCACACTTCTCAAGAAAACAATAGTAAATTGCCATCTAGAGAACTCCAAATACAAGAAACACCAACAACTTTGGTGGTATTCCCATTTAAATAATAAAAAAAATTCAGCAACACGGCACCACTCCTTAAAACAAGAGACTTTCATCAAATGCCTGCTGCTTACCAGCAAAACTACTCAACGGTTTAAAATGCCTTGGAAATTGTTGAATCCACTCCTGCATAAAAACAGAGAGTGACACAGTGAATGACAGCTGGGAAAAAAATACTGAAGAGTTCTAGAAATGCTTCTGCTTTCACTTTGGTTGTCAAAAATGCTGTTTGCAATACCAGCTATAGCATCTGGTTTATCTTATCATTTCAATACTCCTTTTTTAGTAGGTACTTAAGAGACTTTGAAATTCTTTCTACCAGCTGGCCAGAGACTCTGTTGACATCGCTGCCTTCTTGCAGAGACCCTTGCCAAGAAGCCTGAAGACAGAAGACCCTCCCCATAAGACGTTTGGTTACCCTAAATCCCTTCACTTCTTCTGTGGCTGTTCTTTCTGCAAGATGGGACACAACCCTCCTGCCTTCCTCCATGCAGAAAGGAATGATACTCTGAGATGTGAACATGAATACAGTGCCTCAATACTATTGCTGAATCTCTCACATTTTCAAATAAACTGAAAACTACTGATGTGCTGCTACCCCTTTTCCTTCAGAAAATAAAGTTGTACTGGACTGCAGAAGCTCACTCTTGGAGAGCAGTATTTATTCATGTGATATAACACAACTCTCTTATGATAATCCTACTGAAGCCAATTGGCTTAGTTGAATTATATGCCTGTATCTACACAACAAAGGAGCTGCAAAAGCTTGTATCAAAGATACAGTATTGCAGTATTTACAAATAAGAACTCCCACTGCTACAGGCAAATTAACTGATTATGAAATGCAGATTTGTTGAGTGACAGTTCCAGGAGGGAAAAGAATGATCTAAGTAGCATTAGGAAGCCCAGGGATGTGGGCAAAGGGTATGTGCTACAATATGTTAGCTTCTATCAGCTAGACACCACGGAACAGAAAGCTCTGCTCTTGGAAGTGTGCACACCACATGCTGAGTTTTCCTTCAGCCAGGATGAGGCAGTGAGATTCTGGCTCTGCTGAAGTCAGTTGTCTCATCTAGGGATCTCAAGACAGCAAAAAAACCCTGCCAGCATTTCTGATTACTCAATAACAAATACAATTAGGAAAGCAAGTCACACTATAATCCTACATGGTAATTGAGATTCTTCATGAGAGGGGACAAAGGCTCAATACCAACCTTAGAATCGTAGGATCATTTTGGTTGGAAGAGACCTTTAAGATCATCAAGTTCAACTGTTGACCCAGCACTGCCAGGCCACCACTAAACCATGTCCCTCAGCACCACAAGGTGTCAGACACTGGAAGCACAAAACAAGCACAAATCACAAAAGCTAGACACTGCAAACAAAGACCTGGTGCCAGGGCAGTCACAGGGGCTGGGTGAAGATTCGGTGGTCTGTGTACTAGGC
>NW_008594053.1:0-3712 GCF_000691845.1 Merops nubicus | reverse complement strand
CTCTAACATCTGAGGACCGGCTAGAAAGCAAGGGGATTTGTCTCTACCAAATTTGCCTCTCCCTTACCCACACCTACCCCCTTCCCTTCATGCAACACAAGGCTGTTAAATCCCTCTAGGGATGGGGGGGGGTACTCCACCACTGCCCTGAGCAGGCTGGGCCAAGCCTTGACAACCCTATGGGGGAGAAAATTTTTCCTAATGTCCAACCTAAACCTGCCCTGCTGCAACTTGAGGCTGTTTCCTCTTGACCTATCTCTTGTTCCCTGGGAGAACAGACCAACCCCCACCTGGCTCCAACCTCCTGTCAGGGAACTGTGGAGAGCCAGAAGGTCTCCCCCAAGCCTCCTTCCCTCCAGGCTCAACCTCAAGTCCCTCAGCTGCTCCTCACCAGACCTGGGCTCTAGACCCTGCACCAGCTTATTCCAATATGTAAAGACTGATGATTTGACCTTAAAAAGTAAGGTAAGGAGACATCACAGGGAGTGGTATTTCCTGCTCCCATAAACATCCTGCAGCTTCTTCAGTTGTCTTACTTAATGTATTTCATGTTATTTAAATTACCCTTGATGGCAGTATCAGCTGACTCTGTCACAACACCACACACATCCATGACACATCTCAGCAGCCATGCAATACATACAGACATCAGCCTGCTCTGATCAAATGAAAGTCTCCTGAAGAAGAAGGTAACATAATTTTTGATTCCCTGAAATTATCTGAGATAGTAAATTGTCTGAATTTGGTGGTATTCAGACTTACGAAGTACATAAACAGGATGTTACAGCTGTCCCTTGATTTCTAAGTCTCCATTCCTTCCCACACTTCACAATCCTCTTGTGAAATATGTTCACTTGATTCGTGTCAAAATAAAATCATATTGGGGCGCTATGGTGAGGTGTGGTTCTGTTGTTTTTGTATAGCTACGGGCCTGGAGAAAAAGCAGGGTAATTAGTTCTGGTTTCTTGTTTGTTGTCACTTGGCGTGTTGTTGTGCTGGCTTGCACTGAATCTGTTAATGGCCGCTTAATTTTAAACACAGGAGAGTTTGTAAAGCGCATCCCTGGAGCCTGAAGTCGTTAAATGGGGAGCCCAGGAAGATTATTGCGTGCATCCAACGACCACCAGGTGGGAGCGAAGGCGACCCCAAGAGGTGAAAAGAAAATGCTTCAAAGAAGACCTACCTATCTTTTTGGAATTAATTTACATAGACCCACCTGTTAATAGCTATGTATTAACAGGGACAATAAAAGCCAGAGACAGGGACTGTATGGTGTAGGTCTTGGCTGAGCAGTCTCCCGGTGCACCCAGCGCTGTTTGCTTGCCTTTTGTTCGTTTAATAAATTTTAAATTTGATTGGAATCTGGTTTTGTGCTAAATTATTTCTCACACTCTCAATTTATCAACCAAACCTGATGGGTTTTAACCATCACAGCTCAAACTTGTAACATCTTGCTCTATCATTACTCAATTTTTGGCATACGCCTTCACCGCCTGCTTCTTTTCTTTCCCTTTTTTCTTCTTACACACTTTTGTTCCTTTCTTTACTCTGGTTATTCAGTGATTCTGTTCTTCTTTGTCTCTTTAAAACTACAGGGTCTGATTCACCTCTCAGACTACTGCTAGTGCAGCTAGCACTATAACTATCTTTAGCATAGATAGCACTGTAGCTATCTTTAACTCATTTTATAGTGAGTGTAAACATCTTCCCTTTTGTGTTCTATCAACTTTGCCTAGTACCTTAGGCCTTCTGCACCTCTGTTCCTTACTTCATCTTGGGATGTGGGAAAACAGTGCTTTTCTTTCTTCTTTTTCCAGATGTCTTACTTCTGCACCCTAGAAAAAGAGCATATTCCTTTTGTGTAGTTCTCTCTTCTCACTCACAGTGCAAGCGTTCATGTTGAGCACAGAGATTTGTTTCCTAACCCTGATTAGGCAGGGAATATTTTTACTAATCCAATTGAGCAAATTATAATTTTATCAGAACTGCCCTTTAGAAAGAGCTTTTGGAAATTGCTCTGTAACTCATTTGGAAAACGTGCACAGATAGAAGGTTTTCTATTCTAAAGAGAAGGATTTAATCTCATTTTAAAAAAAAAAAAAACAACAAAAAAAACCCCGAAAATAACACAGGACAGTAGTTAATACTGCTAACTCTTAATATAATGTCTGTTTTCTGTACCATACATAAAAATTCAGCATTGTACAAGAAATTACCTTCTACCTTAAATCTCTTTTCAGGAGCATGCATTTCCCTTACAGCTGTTGTCAAAATTTAACATACCTGACTAACAAGAAAATGGGACACCCTAAAATCACATTGGCAAACACACATGCATACTTTTCTTCTGCTCCTGTGTCTCTTTTTCTGATACGTCTCTAACAACAGCATTTAGATTTTCACAAATCCACTGCCACAGTATGTAAGGTGTGCATAAGTGACCAAAGTACCTCACCCTGGGGTCTCAGTCTCCACTGACAGCGCTTTATTTTTCTTAGTGCAAAATAAAGTAGCACAAGATTGAATAAACCGGTGCAAATGTGATTGTATTTGCGTGGGCTTGACTTTGAGAGATTAAAGTATCAGCATGTTAATTAATGAAGACAATACAATATCAAATCATGATGGATCCAGCTTGAGCAAACAGCAGCGTGAAGAATGCTGATGTCGTAGGAATTAAAATATAATTGAAGAGACACTGGCTTATGTCTTCGTCATGGACTGAAAATGTCATTAAACAAAGCCTCAACCCCCCTATAAATAGCTGACATTATTTTTCAGGGATATTGTAAAGTCTATGAGTTTCAACCCTGCTCCGTTGTTTAATTTTCATCCTTAGCAGAACAAAGACTGAAATATCTACTAGATCATTCAAATGTTATTTTATACCCCTCTGTATATGGAAAGAGTAAAGTTTTTAGCATCTACAGCTTAGGGAATAACAAGAAGACTTTAATGTGATGAAAAACAAACTGATTTTGAAACAACAAAACAACTAGGAAAAAAACCCCCACAACATCAGGTTTTAACACAAAGTAAAAACCAGATAAAAATGGGAGTAACCACTGTTCTTATCCTTATATATATAATCAAACACAAAATTTAGCACAGGATATTTGATTCTGCCATCAAAATATGACTCCATTACTTGTTTTACAGCAATAAAATAAATTACTTTGGGAAGTAGCCTGACGTTGAAATCCATGGCATGCATAGCTCATTAATATCAACTTCTGCTTACTCAGCACAGCCACATCAGTCAGCCTGATTTTCTACTCTGCAAGATGACCCGTGTGCTTAACTGCCAAAAAGAAACATTGGAATAAGGAATCACAGCAGCAGCATTTGCTTGTTTCTTTCATACAGCTAACTGGTAGGTTCAGGTCAACGTATTCAGGGTGCTGGGCAATCCCTCCACCTGCCAGAGCAGCTGTTCTGAGGGGCCAGACGTGACAGCAGGTCCTTACTGCTGCCCTGGCCAGAGGTCCTGCTGGAGGACTGGGCCTCTACTAGCCAGCAGCGTTGGCCAGGACCCGAGCATGTTACTGTCAGGGAGCACTGCTGAAAATTCAGCTTGCTGCAAGTATTTTGGTGAGATATGCCTTTGAGTTACTGCTTTTACAGAGGTCTGGCTGCTGGCACATCAGCTGCAGGGAACTGGAAGGTGGTAGAAGTGTGGTAGGACCTGGTCTCTTCTCCCAAGTAACCAGTG
>NW_008594052.1:44762-45362 GCF_000691845.1 Merops nubicus | reverse complement strand
AGCTCCCTGGCATGCCCTGCCAGCAGAGAGGGCACCTGGGTGGCCATCCTGCACAAGGAAGCCGGGTGGGCTGAAAAAAGCTGTGAAACAGACTGAACCTATTGAAGAGTCTACTTTTAAATTAATCCAATGAACCGTTGTCTGACCCTCTCTGTCCTCCTGCCCGTTTTTCTCTTTTCTACCTGTGAGAGGATGCGATGACTCTGCGGGAAGCAGGCAGAAGCCTGGGTAGGCGAGTCCTCTGGGCCCCACAGGGTAGGGAGTAGGTGCTGGGTGCAGCTACCATCGCCAGCGTTAGTGGGCCCAGGGGTTTGGGGTCTCAGACTGGAGCAAAGCTCACCGCCTGGCCCCGGCCAGGGTGGAGCGCGGGCTTTTGCTTACAGCGACAGATTGTCGATGGTCCTGGTGTTTGCAAAACGCTTGTTTACACCGCCTAAATTCTGGGGAGTAGCTGAGACTGCATCCCTTTTTAATCCCAGCAGATTAAGGATGAGTCCCGCTTTTAAAAATGCAGCTGACCAAGGTCCAGCCTTCCAGCTAATCAAGAGTCCTCAGAGAGTGACTGGCTGTGGCAGAGGGCGGCAGCTGGAGGGCCCCGAG
>NW_008594052.1:30799-44659 GCF_000691845.1 Merops nubicus | reverse complement strand
CCCCTCCTTCCTGCGCCTCCAGTCCCTTCCCTCGCACCACAGGACCAGGAAGGTGGCCAGCACAATCATTCCTGACATCTTAAAAATAACAAGCTGGCTCTAGGAATCTCACCGGATTGTGCATGGGTACTCTGCTCTCTGATTTAGCATAAATGAGCTTCTAAACAGTCAAAAAATGCAAAAGGTTAATCTTTCATCTAATCTGGCTCTCCTACAGAGCCTTCACGAAAACAGGAAGAGAGCTAAGATACACAAGACAGTGGGTACATCACCTCCTGGTTGATGCTCCTGCTGCTGGGTGACCCCAGATACAAGACCAGCGGGGGTCAGTGCTTGTGGAACCAGGGCTGCTGGCTCTGCTCCAGCAGGATGCTTTGGGGCAGACCAGTGCGGGAGGTGGGACCACTCATGTGTTTGAGGCATGTGCCTAAATGCCTGCAGTTTCGGGGAGGAACGGGAATGGGGGCGGCAGAACCTGAGCCTTGCATAACAAGCATGCCAGGGAATGCCTCGAGTCCTTGCTCAAGCCCTAATTGAGGTGTCCGCTTTGCCTGGGGTTTATTTGAGGGAGGAACTCCTTCCTGCAGAAAGGAAGCTAAGCTACTCTGCATGCCTCTGTCACCACAAAAGGTTGTGGCCTTTTCCCAGCCTGGTTTTCTCCTTTCACAAGAGAAAGAGCACAGTGAACCAAGGCAGCGTGTCGTGTGAATGATCACTCCCCTCAGAGAGGACAAAGCAAGCTTGAAATCCTAAGATAATCAACTCTGATGTGGCCTCTGAGCCATTGGCTTGGACACCTGGAGTCCTCCAGGATTCCCTCATGGCAGGAGGAATCCTACATATCTCCCTTCCTCTTAGGTCCAGATAGGTGTTATAGCTTAGGTTTGTCTCACTGGCGACTTCCATGAGCCTGGACTAGAAGCTCTTCAAAGCAAGCTATTGACAGGGGCTATCAGGGATGCCACCAGAGCCCTTGTGCACAGTGAACTTCAGGGAAGAAACCCCAAACTAAAGAAGTTTGTGAGCTGACTTAAGCTATCTGGTGGGGAGAATACTTTTGCTCCACAGCTTCCAAAGAAGAAGGTTTTCCCTTTATTATCTCCAGTGTTGCTGAGACAAAAGACTGAGGAGGACAATGCTACTTTGGGACTCTCATTTTACAGCCTCTCCCTGACCTTCCTCCGTGACGCAAATCTAAGTAGCACTTTTTTTTTTGCACGCTGTTGCAGACCTTGTCTGTCATCTTTGCCAGGGCAGTTTTCTCTCCCTAGTAGTATTTAGTTCGTCAATCTAACAACAAGCTGTTAAATCATTTTGAGACCACTGTTTTCTCACCTGTTGAGATGACAGAGCAGATTCTTTCTCCATTTTTTTAGTTATAAAGGAACTCCTGGGAAGTTTGAAATTGCAAAAACCCTTTTCCTACTGGATCCAGCATGCATTCACTGTGGTTTATCCCTCTAGGATTATTTACGAGTTCTTGGACTGCTAATATTAGTAATACTACACAGCTCCTACACCACACTTTTTAAAAGCAGTCCATCACCACTTGTAAGAATGCCTGCTCTATAAACCCTCATCCTCCAAATTTTCTGCTAGTGAAATAAGCAACAGACAGGGTGAAACTCCTCTTCAGCCCACTGTGGCAGCCAGAGTGATGCAGGCATCTTAGGTCTAGTCCCCCAGGCATCATCCACCCCTGGGTACACACACATGCAGCCTGAGCATCTCCGTTTTGAAGCGCTCCTGAGCTCCTTACTATTTATGTGTCAGCCTGCCTGGCCCCTTCCATGCCTGCTGCTGTTTCCTTATTGCAGGCGGAGGTGGCTCCTTGCCTCACACCCAGTCCAGGCATCTCATTTCACACCACCCTGAAACACAGGCCACATCACGGATTAATGCACAGCAGGACTCTGCCCTCTCCTCTCACTGCTTTTAAAAACACACCTCCCACTGACAGTACTGCTGATAAAGTCCACCCCCTGCTCCTCAACGCTTATCTCTAACCAACTGCTTTGTATTCTGGAAGCCATATCCTTCAAAGGAGGTGGGTCTTCCTTCAAGCTGTAGCCTTTGCCCATCACACAGTGTCAAGCCTGTGAGCTCTGAGCCTTAGAGTTCCAGCAAAGGTAACCCCGAAAGCAGAGTACCTCACTCTTCACCACCTCCCTGCTCCTGGGGCACACGCTGCACACCCACTCATTAGACTGCTAAAAAGCACAGCAGAGCTGGATGTTAATCTTCATTCAGGCAGCTTCCGTTGAGGTCTTGATTATGTTCCCAAACTGTGGCTCTGATTAGCCTCATGGTGTAGCCTTTACTCCCACAAGTTGCCCAGGTGAGCTGGCAGCCTGCTGGGACTGCTTGGCTACTAATGAAGTCACTTTGTTAGTCACCAGTTGTCCTTTGCCTATAGGGTCTTTGTCACTCCAGCCCAACAGAACAGCCTCTTGAACCAGTTTGCAAAACCAGTGATGATTTGTGGTGAGTGGGGTAAACCCAAGAGTGAAGGGGAAATGCATCACTTGGAGACCCATTTTGGGGCAAAACTATTCTTTGAAGATATGAAACTCCTCCCGCTCAGCAAATCAAAGCTTTCCACCCAAGAGGAGCTCCTCATCTACACCTCCTCAAATGTACACTAAGCTTCCCAGTCAGACAGCAGCAAGCTGGTAACAAGTTTTCATACAAGGATGTCCTACGTATTTTTAATAAGTAATGAGAGAATCACCATTGTTAGTAAATCATGTAAAAGCTAGAAAGTTTCATGACTGCATTTACTGGAAGTAGTACCACATGGCAGGTTAGCAGGATGGGTTTGATAAGAAAAAAACGCCAAATAACTATTTTCTCCAACCTATTTTCCCCATTAAAATGAGAACTGTTAGCTCTTCAGAAATAAAAAAATATTGTCTTTGGAAACTGAGTCACACTGGAAAGCACTAAATTCTCAGTTTAGCTAAATTAATATCCCTCAACCTGAATATTAGGCTATTTAAGCAAACAAACCTTGCTTTACCATTAGCAAAAAGAAAGAAAAGTATTTTATGATATCAGCTTAAATTATTCTAACAATAATATTTACAGATAATGCATCAAAGCCAGTTAAAAAAATTTTTTTTCATCAGCATACATGATAAAAAGTTCATTATATTTTATTGTCTCCTTTAAAAAAAAAAATCATTGAAAAAACACAAAAATACTCTAATCTCAAAAACTTATAAGAGTCCCTGAGACAGCTCTCCTCTAGCCTACAAGTTACCAGCTATAGGTATAATAACCTCCACACATAAAAAAGATAGTGCCTAGCCCTTATATAGCCTCAGTACTGGGCAAGATCTGCTTAAAAAGAAGCTGGGAAGGGTGTTATTATCACAGGTGGGTTTTCTTCAGGGCTAGAGTTTTCTTGAAGATTATCTGTCGAGCAGCAAGCTAGCAGATTAAGAAGAAAGAAAAGCCAAGTAATTTTCTGGGTGTTGTTTTTTGGTTAAGGGATTATAGTTTTGTTTTAATTGTACTCATGTTGGGAGAAAAAAGCACACTGCTTTTAATTTTGTTTTCAGGGAAAGCTTAAAAAGGATAAATGTGGGGGTAGTAATATTCTAGTGCAAAGCTTTTTATTTTTGTCTTGAAAAAAGGAAGCAAAAAAGAGAGGAATACTTCAGAAGTTAGAAGGGGAATGAAGGAAAGTGTTATGAAGGACAGAAGACTGGAAGAAAAACCCTAAGTTTTTCTTAGGAGGTGCTGAATGAGTGAGAAAAGAGTACAGGTATTATACAGGGCAAGGGTTGGGTTTGTGTGGCCCTGGGAGAGGTGCTGCAGCCTTGTATGGGTCAGTGGTTCGGTGCCCAGAGTGCGCTGGCTGGGAGGCCCTGTGCTGAGGCCCTGTGATGTTAAATACTGAGCTAAGCCTGGCTATACAGACACAGATGGGTGGCTTTGGGTAGGCTAATCTCTTCTCAGTTGAGCAGATCATTTGTCCTGGTACAGCAAACACCTTTCTGGAGGTTTTGAAAAGGCCTGAGGCTCATACTAATTTAAATCTGTATCTGATTTTTGCTAAGCCAAGGCCCTTAAGCTCCTAACATCTATCAGGACTTTCCTACTGTACAGCCCATTCCTAAGACAGAAGCAAACCAAAATCTGTCTCTGTAGAACACACCTTGATGCTGCCGTTAATTTCCTTAGCTCAGACAGCACTGAAGGAAAGCACAGAACTACTTGTGGTAGATGGATCCGATAAAGATTTCTGACACTTGTTTCTCTGTGATAGTTTTCTAGGTAGTTCTCACACCAGGTGCTTGGGGGTCTTCAGTGTGTAGCCCAGAGCGCTGGAGTTCAAGTGGGAATGAGGAGAATTTGCATTATGTGTGTCTCGGGCTTGGAGTCCCACAGTAGCTCTGCAGGAACAAATAGCTGTGCAGAGCAGGCGTTAGCCCAGGGCGTCCAAAGCCCGCGTGGGAATCGCGTGCCAGCGGGGACAGGAGAGGGAGCCCAGGGGAAACGGGAAGGTCCTGAGCGGTGCTCACAGAGATACTGCTCGGGCCTCAATGTGGAGTGTTAGAGCTGCAGGGGTGCAGAGCTGTGCTCCCTCTAGTACCAAGTGCTTTGCCCTCCTTATCTCCCTAGTGTTTCTTGTGCTGCCTGGCAATGGATCTCAAGTGCAAGGATTTGGTCTGTGCTCTTATCAGAGGTGATTGAGGGCATGGAGCTGTGGCCTTTGCCTGAAGGGCTGGCAGCAGCCTTGCTGTTATGGTGTTCTGTCCTTGGCTACCAGTAGCTAACACTTAGTATTAGGCTTTGTTTCTTCTCCTGGCCTGAGAACAAAATGGGGAGCTGATAAGGCTGAGGGTGGGGTTTGTCCTCAGAGCCAGGTGGTTTTCCAGCCCGCTAGTGCCTAGGGAAGACAGTGGGGCTCTGCAGCAAAAGCCCACGGGAAAAGCAAATGCTGGTGCTGGCGTGGAGCCTGTGGGGCTTTGGGAGAGGCTCTGCAGAGCTTGGGGTGGCTGCAGTCTCTCTCCTGTGCTGTCAATGGCTTCCTGTCTTGCTGCTTCGGTGTCCCTGTGACTCTACTGCAGGGCAAGCCTGTCTGTTGCTGTGGGTTGCTTCATATCCCTGCCTGGCTCTGCCAGCATCTCTGCTTCAACCCACAGGGGCATCTGTGTATGCAGGCTGGGCAGCCAAGGTGGGGACCCTGTGCTGGGACACTGACTTCACCTCCAAAACTGCTCTATATCCTGTGTCTGGGTGAGGCTGTCCCCCTCACCCTGTGTCTGTGCTCATGCTAAGCAGAATGAAATCACCCCAAAGGCAGGCAGACCTTTGCTAGGCACATGCTAAATATTGCTGAAAAGGGTAAAATGCAAATCCATACTAAGACTGGAAGAAGTTTAGCTCTTCTACAAGCAAACATGTATGAAACAGTCCAAATGTGTTAGGAAATAATTTTGCTCTTTTCCTTCCTAGATGGCTTCTTGTATTGAAATACTTTATCAGCTGACTTTCCAGCTCTGTTCATGAGTCATAATGTCAGTGACAAAGAAGGTAAAGCCTGAATCTTGGTTTAGAACTTTTTTTTTTTTTTTCCCTGGAGGTTTATAAACCACAAGCCTGTTAACTTATTTATTATTCTGTCCTCCCCACCCAAATCCTGGTCACTACAGTCCAGAGTTGAAGGCAAGGCCTGTACCACAGCACTAGGAGACAGTAGCTCACAGCAAGCACAAGAAGCTGACAAAACCCCTCAGAAATCCATATATATGAAATCTCTTTTCTAGAGAGAGGGTATGAGCAATGTTGTTTTGTAACATGTAGTATGTCTATGTCGAAACAAATCTGTTTCCAGGAAAAGGTTAGCCACTGCATGGCATTGTACAGAGTTGTGCCTTTCATTGACCCGATGTGGTTTAAGAGTTCCAGAGGAAGGAAAAAAGCTTCAATCAATATCATCTACAGGAGGTCAGCAAGCCTGGCAGCCCTTGCCTCTGGGTTAGGAGGCACAGATGGGCATAGTCAAGAGACTCTGCACATTTCTCTTTGTGGGAACACTAGAACTGGTTTAGTCATCTGCTGAATGGCACGCTCAGGGGAAATGCAGTTCTTTCAGTTCAGGAGTTATTTGCATCTGATTTGGGTTTTTTTTTGTCACTTTGCTTTATAAATACTGAATAGATGATCTAAGCAAACATCTTGCAGCTCTCCTCTCGCCTTGGTTTCTTGTTGCTGTCTCACAACAAGCCCAGGGTTGCTGTTCCTCCTAGTGCTTGCCTACTGATTGAATTTTGGGTGGCTTTTTAGCTGCTGGGTGGCCTGTGCTGGAGAATGAGCAGTGGTCAGGCGTGGGCCTGTATGTCCACGCATACAGATGTAGCCTCTGGAAAGTCCTATTCTTGCAGCCTGTGGTCAAAGGGGAGAGCAGGTGTGGTGGTACTTGCTTTGGGGTTTGGTGTCTTGCAGGCTTTGCCCAGAGTGCTGCTCATCTGTGCTTGGGCTGACGTTTGCCAGGGTGCTGTGGTGTTCTTTGCAGTCACGCTCTGTCAGGCAGAGGACTGGTTCAGCTCTGGTGCTGAGCACCCCTTGCTGTGGACACCATGGGAGGGCAGTGCCTTAGAGTGGAGTCTGCCACCTTCTGCTGACAAGTGTGGTGGCAGCTGCACTGAGGTAGCCAGTTGGGTTTGGGTTCTCCCATGAGACATTAGGGCACACTCTCCTAATTTCCAGCTTCTTTTCAGTGTGAGAAGTCCTGCCTGCCCTCCTCTTCTTGTGCCTCCTGCAGTGTCCAGGGCTCCCCACCACTGCCTCCTGAAATGCTGGGGTTTGAACCCCAAGCCCCCGAGTTAAGGTTGACGTATGGGTGATTCCCACAGCCCTTCATACAGAGGTGGTGAGTTTGCCTTATAGCTTCCCCCCAGGGTGCGGCCGGCCCTGCAGGGAGAGCCAGAAGGGAAATGAGCCCCAGGGGTCCCGCAGTGAGTTGACAAAGGTCAGGTGTCTGCTTGGGGATAAAAGCTGGGACCACTTGCAGGGAGTCAGGAGTGTCTGTCTGTGGAGTGCACTCCCCAGCGCTTCCTGGTTCAGCTCTCCCTGGAGCTGGGCCCCAGCCTGCTCAAGACCTTTGTGAACGTGGGACGATCAGGGGAGGGGCACTATGTGGTCACCTTTCTCTTATGCGTTTAACTGGCTGGTCTGGCTGTTTCCCATGCCAACTGTGGGCAACCTCAGGTCTCTGTCTGTACCACCTGTTGTGGGCCGAGTCACATCTTTTGTGAGATCGTTGGGGGTGGCATTGATTATGTACCAGCTGATTGATCTGTTTGTACCCCCAGTGATCATTCATGGAATGTCCTTTTTGTATAAAATACAGTCTTGTGTCATCTTCCTGCTGGTGGTATCATTTTTGTTGGGCCTGGTCATTGGCAGAACAGCCTCCTTCCAGCATGCTGTGGCCAGAGCCTGTTTATGGATCCACTCAAAAGCTGCAAGTGAGAGCACCACAGCCTCCAGTTGATTCAGGAACAGGGTTTCTGATCTGCCCAAAGTGCTTCATAATAATGCTCTTGCTTCCAAACAGATCTTACTGAACAGCCACTTGTAAGTGTATTGTTTAATGTGTGTGTACTTCTACCCAACTCTTTTTTCTTTAGTTATTAGCTGAGATGTTGCCTTCCAGTCATCTGCCATCAATAATGGGAGACAATCAAATCATTTGCCTGCATCTGATGCTGCTTTACAGCTTCTGTATTAAAGAGATCCAGTCGTGTCTGTCTTAAACCTAAGTTCATCTGTATTACACTTCAACAGCCAGAGAAGACCAGAGCTTGCTCCTGAAGCACGGGAGTCCTCATGAGCCAGGATTCATTTCAGGTAAACCCAAAATCTGGCTGATAAAACGCCAAGGGATAAGGTGGCAGAAAGGCACTTCACCCTAAGCAGCACCATTTTGAAGGCTCTTCAGTATCTTGGGGCTCAGAATGGACAGTGTTAATGTTTCTAAGTTTGCTGTTACATTTTTAATCAGCCTGTGCTTTCAAAGGCATTTCCCAAATCCTTATTGACAACTTTGTTCTGCCTGAAATTCAGTTTGAGAAACTTCAGCCAGCTCTAACACAATCCCTTCTCACTGTGGGTGGCTCAAAGGAGACAAATTCTGGCACACAAATGTTTTTGTGGGGGAAAGAACTCCAGATGGCTCGAGTTTCTAAACCATCCTGGTATGTTGTATGTGCTATATGTCAGGCTAGAAGAGACCTCATCTAAATCAGCCCAGCCTAAGGTTGCTGGAATGCTTTTGTGGACACCGGGCTGATGCGCAAGGCTTGGTCTTACCCTATCCCAAGTCACCATGAGGTTTTTTAGCCCCTCTCATTTGAGCAAAGTACTGAAACAAGAAACTAGGGTAGAGTCTTCGGTGCAAGGGAGAACTCTGCCTTGCAGGTTTTGCACAGAGTGATCTGAGGAAAAATCAAGCCTTAAAATCCTAAGGAGCAGCTATAAAATGATGAACAGATTTTATTCCTGTCAGCTGCTGGTGTGCTGGGAACCTCCAGCCAGTGCCCTCTGCATTGCTGATACCTGGAGGAGGTGGGAAGGGTGAGGTGCCTGCTGCTGTCTTACCAGCAACGCAGGTTTGTGCTCACCCAAGCTTCCCTGCAGCTCTCTCCCGATGCCCTGCAGGTGCCGGGCAGCGTCCCTGTCCCAGGCGGGGGGCTGTGGTGAGCCCCCCTGCTGGCGCAGTGTCCCTGCAGTGTCTGGCCCAGCCTGCTCTCACAGAGCAGGGACCTGCGGATGGCCGTGTGCCTGGGCAGCAGCCCGGGCAGCGTGCTCCTTCCAAAGATGGCTTTTGTGTCTGCAGGTGCCTTGGAAGGTGACAGATCTGCTCCAGGGACCCCCAGCTCCTGTGCTGCCTTGGCCTTCCAGCCCTGCTGAAGTGACTCTTGCAGATGATGGAGGAAGTAACGCTTCCTCATCAACCCGCTGTGACAACACAGATCCACTGCTTTGGCCTGCAACCTGGCAAATCTTTCAGAAGATTACCCCAGGCTTCTTGGAAAAATCCAGGAGCTTTGACTTCGTGGATGGCATTAAGTGATTGAAGTGCTGGGGTTTAAACCCCCAGCCCTGAATGAGGGTTGGCATATGGATGATGTCCACAACTGGGCAAGAAGGGCGCTCCTGACTGGTTTTCACCCAGGGTCTGGCCAGCCTTGGGTGGGAACTGTTTAGGGCACCACCACCAGATACCCCCACCTTCCACACTCACATCTTGTCCCTCCCCCAAGCTAATCACATAAGAGCTGTCTCTGCTTGGAGTAAGGGGAGCCTGACTACAGAGCAGATGTACTGTGTAGGGATTCTAGTTATCTGAAGGGCTCCATGACTGTTCACAGCAAGTGGAGTTCCCTGCGAGCATGTGACAAGATCCAGATAGAAAGAGGACTATGAGGCTTTCTCTGGGTAATTACTACATGATTGGACTGATTGCCTGGCTTACTCCATCCACCATGGCTTGGCTTGTGAGTCAGCTTGCTCCCTTCTTAGCATTATCTGCTGTTAGTGAATGTACTAATCTGTTTGTCTCTCTGTTTGTTGGCCACCTTGTATCTCTTGTGTATGATTTAAGATCAGAGGGAGGGATCTGGCTATTGTTTGTCCAATAATAATAATAATATTCGTCTTCATTGGGCAAGCAGTCGGCAAGAGTGATGAAAGCTGATGTGTGAATAGGGACTGAAACAAAGACTAGACCGCCAACCTGTGTGCAGTCACCATAGCTCAAGACCAAAGGTACCTAGAAGGCATGCTTCAGTGATGACCATTCTCCACAGAAGCCCCTCCTTGCCTTTTTAACCTGAACAGGCTATGTTACTTGTAACCTGTTTTGTTCCGCTCCCACAGGGTCCACACTGCATCAACCACTTCAAGGCTTGTAGGGATTTGATTCAGCCATCGAGGACAGGGAAAGTCAGTTCCCCATCTTTCACCTTCCTTGCAAGTCCCCTTGCAGCTGATACCAAGTTACAAATCAAACCCAGCTTGTGTGGAGCTGGACCACAGGAATACAGAAGACGTGGGAAGTGCTGCTATCCTACTGTGGTATGCCAGTGAAAAGTGTTCTGGGGCTGTTCCCTGGTGCAGAAGTCTGCAATGTGGTCACGGGTGTAAAGTCAACAACAACGTTGTTACGAGAAATAAAAACTGCTGGAGCTGAGAGCCCTCTAGAAAACGTGCACTTTCAGGGTCAGTCACTCGAGGTCTCTGCTAGGAATTCATACTGCAGTAGCTGCCGTGGCCCCCAGCTCCAGAGAAAGGCCTGGCTCTTTGGGGTGTGGTGTCAGAGGGGAACAAGGGCAGGTCTGTCCCAAGTGGTGTGGACCATGCATTTTCTAACGTGGGCAGAAGAATGGCCTGGCAGGCAGTGGTGCAGCCTGGCACTGTACAGCAGTGGGGCAGCACGCTGCTTTTTACGGCTTCCTTCCAAGTGTAATAACTTTGGAGGAGAGATTAATTTTCCTGCTGCCTGCTGAGTTGCAAAGAGGCGGAAAAGATGCACCTGGATTCATAATTTTAGAGTAGTGGGGACCTCCAATGAGGAACAAATGCAAACAGCTCCTTTGAGTGGATGCAATAAATTCTGAGAAGTGCTTGCCACCTCAAATTTAAAAGGTATGAGGGGAGGTGCTGAAGTGAAATGAGTCCAAAATAACAAAGCCCCAGTTCTCTTGGGCAGTTAACAATGTGCTCTAGTTAAAGCTGATCTCCTGAGAGACGAGAGAAACACAGGGATTGGTGGCTTGGGTCAGTGTTAATGAGGGAAATAAAGTGATGAGACATACTTTAAATCCCACTAAAGGGATCAGCAAACTCCTTTCATCACTTCGAGATAGTGCAAGAAGTTCTTTATAATTAACTTTAGTTTATAATTAACTTGGAATAGAGGTGTTAGGGAAAGCTGAAATCAGGAAGTGCTCTGGGATAAAAGTGCTGTGGTGTCATGTGGCCACGCAACCCCAGCTGGCATCCAGGGTGGACTGGACCTTCAGCCCCTCTGCCCAGCACAGGCTTCCCTCCGAAGCAGCGCTCTGGGATGCTCGTGCCTGCGGGCTCTGGGGGAGCCTCTCAGTCTCCCGCCAGGCTGGACCGTGGCTCCTGAGTCATCCTTTGTCTGTCAGGAACAGGCTAAGGATTTTTCATGGGAGTTGGGCTCTCTTCTGCCATGGTCTCCAGACCAACCCTGAAGTTTCCTCCAGGATAGCACAGGGATGGAGGATACCATGTCGGTGAGAGCATTGTTTTAGCCACTTGTGCAAGGGATTTTTGGTGCAGAACAATCCAGACAAACTGTGCAACAATTCTCTTCAGGGAGTTATGACTATTGAAGCAAAAAGGTGGAAACTTTGGAGATGACACAAACTAATGTGCTATGGGAGAAACAGGAAGTCGGACAATTCAGCAACAGAGGAGTTCAGTGAAAGTTATCAGAATACTAAGAGGCTGAAACCAGCTCTGTGTGTGTACATATGTGTTGTGCTGTAACAGCATGGAATTTCAGTTGCAAGAGTAACTAGGGGCTGTTGCTGAGAAGAGGGTCCCATCCAGACAGTCTTGACACAAATATTCCCTAAAGAGAGTGCAAGAGAAAGATGCTGTCCCAGCCTGAGCAATTGGGAATGGACTTAGAGACAAGAACAAATCTTCCCTAAAGAAAGTGCAAACAGCTCCAGACTTACAGCAAACTGTAAGCTTTAGCTTACAGAACAGCAAGGAGTTTTTCTTGTTGCTATTTTACCAGCATACTCCTTGCACTAGTGAAAATGAATCAGGGTGGTTTTTCTCCCTTCCAGGCCAGCCCAGATGACGTGGGAGTGAGTTCCCACGGGTGCAATGGTTGGAGCAGTGGTGCCCCCCTAGGGTGGCCCATGTACGGTGCTGCTGTGCTGGAGCTGGGGCCAGATGCCATCTCTAAAGGAGCAGAAAGCTGCGATTTGCTCCTTCAGGGAGATTCAGGGCCTCTTTCCCAGCTACAGCAATGAATTATTTGGGAGATGTGGCACCAACAACCAGCAGCGATCGTGGGTTTGGTGCCAGACAAGTCAAGTGCAGATACTGAAGAGCCTACAGTGCTGGCCCCTGCACCCTGTGCCACACAGGCTAGAGAACACATCATGGTGCTTGAGCTGGCCAGCCACAGAGGTGTGTCCTTAGACCTCCTGATGACAGGAGTGATTAGCCAAGGATGTGACTTGCCAAGGGCTAGGGTGTATTTTCTTACACGGAAGATTAAACAGAGTAACAATCAGCATGCTATGTCCTTTTGGTATTTACATTTTCCTAAAGCAGATCTGGGGCATTTCTAGGGAGTTACAGAAACTTAGACTGGCCAGTTGTCTGGCTTTGGCCTGTGCAAATCAAGAGATGAACTAAGAGTTTAGGCTGGGGATCTGGTACTGGGCAGGGCACCATGGCCTCAAGCAAGCCTGTGAGGCCAGGCTGGCTGTTAGGAGGGCACCCTTACTATTCCCCACAGGGGAAAACTCCTCTGGGCATCAGCCTCTGGATGAGCAGAAGATGATTCTTCTCTCCCTGCTTCTGCCAGACCTGTGTGGTGGGTGCAACACTCTCCCCAAAAGCACCTGAGAGAGCAGCAGCTCCTGGCACGGGGAGCACGTACACTGTGTGCACCCCAACCAGCCTCTCTGCCCTGTGCGTGTGGCATCCCTTGCCACAAGCCAGTTAAAGCTGATTTGAGCTCTTCTCTGCATTCTGTCTCCTGCCCAGGGTTTCTTCTCAGGAGGAAAAGAAAGGGGAAGGAGACCCAACGGGGAATTTTGTCCTTCTTTTCCCCACTGCAGTCTGCAAAAGGGAAGATGTTCTTTCTTCTGCCTCCCTACCATTGCCTTTAAACCTTGGAAATAATGGAGGACAGTTGCGTCTCAGCACTGTAGTCTGAGAACAAACATTTTACTGATTCCACATGGCTTAAGAGCAGGAGTGCTTTAAATCAGGGGCAAGACTAAAGGGTTTGTTGCTAAAGCAGGCTGCCAGCACAGAGCCCTCGAGGAAAACAAACAGTGCAGTCTCCACATATTATTAGAAAAGTATTTCCCTGTCTGAAGGAAAGGGTCCGAGGAGGAAACTTCAGGCCAGAAAAGCAGCTCACAAGAAAGCTGCACATCAGAAGGGGAGTCAGTGGGCAATGCTATTGCACTGCATGGCCCTGGTACACCCCCAACTCCCCTCGCCAGCAGCTTTCTCCAGAAATGCCACAGCACTGAAAGGAGGAAAGAAGCCTCCAGGGATTTCCTAGAGCTGAATGGAAAACACTACAAAAGCCCAACCAACTGAACAGAATTTGCTCAGCCCCTTGTGCGTGGCAGCGAGCAGGGAACAACTGCAGAGTGACTCAGGCTCACAGGAAGCAGGCGCCTAAAGCCTCTCTCTAACCCCTGGTGCCAGCTAATGGGGTGCTAGAGGCAAGCTTCAGGTGGAATTACTGGGGCTTTCAACTGTCCGTGGAGGGGCTCTGCTCTTGGTGCCCTAACTCTGCCCCTGGCTGCAGTGTGGCTCTTGTGTACGTGTAGGATGGCCAGGGAGCAAGCTGGAGGCGAGAGCGTGTGCAAGGTTTGCCCCCCGCCCCTGGTACTTCCAGTCAGCATTTTAGCCTCTCGTATACAGCCTGGTCAGTCACAGGGCTGCAGGTCAGGCTCGTGACTTTCTAGCTCAAACACAGCTCAGCTTTGATTCACCCGGAGTCACATGGGATGCTGAAAGGCCACATGAATGTTCAGAAATGGATGTGGGGGATACCCAGGCAAAGGATGCTGTCAGGAGTCGGGATGCTGTCAGGAGTCGGGATGCTGTTCA
>NW_008594052.1:0-30768 GCF_000691845.1 Merops nubicus | reverse complement strand
TGAGCAGTGGCGATTCCTCCTGCTACCTAAACAGAAAATCCTGCGCTATTTTGGAAGCTGCCCTGTGCAGCCCTTCCTAATCTGCAGATATGCATCTCACAGCCTATTCGTGGCTTAACCAACGAGCAGCATGCTGCATGCACATAGCAGCTCTGAGCGACGTTTTCCAAGCAGGACTGTGAGGCTGCATGTCCTTATCGTCACTTTGCGGAGGAGGGAAACCGAGGCACGGAGGCCTGAGGACTCTGCGCGGGCCAATCCGAAGCTACAAGTGGCTGATCCAGAGACACGGACCCACAAAGCACTGCAGCTGCTCCCCCCCTCTCCTCCCGGCCCGCGGGAAGTCGTGCTGTGTGCTTTAAGGGGCGTAGCAACGGGGGAAAGCAGGCACTAGGATCTAGCTGGGAAAGCCGTCTCCTTTCTTGCTGGCTGCGCTAAGCCCTGCCCGGCCTCCTCCTCCTCCCCGAACAAAGCATTTCTCTTTTCCCTCTGGAGTCTTCTGCCACTGGAATGGAACCAGCAGGATCATGCTTCTTTCCAAAAGCTGCAGCCCGAATTCTCACATCTGGTAGTGCCCCGCACAAACAACCTTCACGTTCAGGCACTTTTTAAACGCCAGAATAAAATCTAACAAACCCTTGGACTTCCTTTAATGTCCAGGAACGACATTTTGTCCACGGGGACTGCTGGTGGGCGAGGCTGGGCCCGGAGGATGTGTACGCACGTATCCTCAGAGGCAGTCACTGCGCAGCAGTAACACGAGGACTCCAACCCCGATTTTAGCCAGGGATCACTTAACACAAAGCAGCCACCTCGCTGCAGGCACAGAGCCACGCTCGGGCTCCCGGGATCGGAGCCAGCATACGCTGCACAGCAGCAAGAAGAGCTTACGGTCAGGATTTCCAGGATCACACAGCAGCAAACAATCGCCCGCTTTTAAAGTCGTACCCATCCTGCCTGCAAAGAACAATATCAACAGAGATCTCCCGCTGCCCTCTCTAAATGGCTGGGAAAGCTCCAGCCCCTAACAGCTGCAAGTGATCCCTTCTTGGCCCCCCCTCCACCATGTGATGGTCCTGCCCAAGTGATTTAAGCTGCGGGAGCCCAGCGCTGAGTCACTCGTGGTTGCGGAGCAGGGGCTTGGGGGTGTCCTGCCTCCTGGGGTCGGTGTCTGCAGCATGGAGCAAGTGAGTGCCTTCTTCACGCTGGACGGCTGTGCCAAGCAGGACTGGTGTTGGGCTGTGTGTGGGGTTTGGGCTTCATGCCAGAGGTAGGAGGAGAAAAGGATTAGCTAAGAGGAAATGCTACAGTTGATATATGGCTGTGGGAGGAATAGTTAAGGCTGGCCAGCTGTTTTTCTTCTCCTCCTCTTCTCTAGTGTGTTATCTGAGTGGGGAAGCTGTCCTTATGTGTATTTATTCTTCAGTATTCTACAGATTTGGGACTGTTTGCAAGTCTACAGTTTGAATATCCTTTCTACTATTTCTTTTCTTGAAACTTTGTGTTTTCCTTCACAAAAAACACCTTTTGGTATGGGGCTGGGCTAACTCTTACTGCAACAGGAAAGCAGGGTGGGAAATTCTAACCTGACCCCCTAACTTCCCTTTCCTCAAAAGACCTGCCCAGGTACTGGGGCTATTTCAGGCTGTGCTGCACTAGAAATAGAGCCAGCTAAGCAGTTTAACGATGGGGGGACATCTGCCCTTAGCAGTGCTCGTGTGGGCAAAGCAGGGAGTAGGCATGAGGGCATGTGCTGCTGGGGCTGGGTGGCAGTCCTCGAGGAGTACTGCAGCTGCTGGGCATGGGCCTGCATAAGCCAGGCAAGAAACAGGCCATGTACATCATACAACTCGTGTGAAATTAGTCTCCCTGCAAAGTGGGCTCTGATGACCTTCCCACCCGTCTCTGTGTAGGCGGCTTTAAGTCAGGACAAGAAACTTTCTGTGGTGGCTCCTGTTGCATGGAGGCCCACCTAGGGAAGGAAGGAGACCTAGTGTAAGAAAAGCTTGGTAACTAAGGTTACTCCTATGCTAATGGCTCTGGCCACTGCTGACTTCAAGGAGTAAGCTTGCTTGCAAGTATGCCTCCTGTAACAGCTGTTAAATCAGCCCCTGCTCCCTACTCCTGTTACACTGCCTTCAGTCAGGTCCTTGTTGTCTTATGGTGTTTGGTGGGGTGGTGGCTGTGATCCAGGATTCCTTAGCAGTGGGCAGAGACGGGCAGCTGGTGTGACCTGACCCTTCCTCTAGCACCAAACTGTAGATGTGTTGGGGTCTGCCACTGCCAGGGCTGGCTCGTGCCTCGGCCCAAGCAGGGCTGGTGGGCTTGCCTCAAGACAGGCTGACTCCTGTGGTTTGGCCCTGCAGGGACTGGTCGTTACTCAGCTGGACATCCAGCCCCAGGAGTGCATCAAGATCAAAGGGAAGATCCTCTCTGATGCTAAAGGGTGAGTGAGGAGAAGGTGAATGGATTGATGGGGCACGGGGGAAACCCTGAGCTCCTGCTGTGTTTGGCACTGGGTAGGTGGAGCTGCTGCACAGGCACCTCCATTTGCCACTTGCTTTCCCAGGTTTGCCATCAATGTAGGGAAGGACAGTGGCAACCTCCTGCTGCATTTCAACCCCCGCTTCGACTGTCACGGGGACGTCAACACCATTGTGTGCAATTCGAAGGAGGATGGCACGTGGGGTGAGGAGGACAGGAAAGCTGACTTCCCCTTCCAGCGTGGTGACAAGATTGAGGTGAGGCCTCAGGGGGTGTGCAAGGCTCTGGCACTAAGTACTAAAGGGCCAAGAGTGCAGCTTTTTAATGCTGCCTTGTACCTCTGTGGAGAAGGAGCAGGCACGGGAAGGGGAATAAGCAACAGGGGAAGTGTCTCGCAGCTGAAGCCAACCAGTTTTCTAGACCTGGTCTGCTCAAGTCAATGCCCAACAGCTCAGTAGTGTGAAGGGCTCCGCTCTGACCTTCCTTGGCAAGCCCACAAATGTGAGCAACTAAAACACTGACCTGAGATTCGGGCTGGGTCTGCCTCATCCCTTTGCTCTGCCTCAAGACAAGCTTTTGCAACAAACTAGCTTACTCCCCTCCATGCTTCAGCTGGACTGGGAGGAGGCTGAGCCAGTGAGCATGGTCTTGACACCAGCAGATACCTCATCTGTCCTGTACCCAGACTGGAGGTGGTGGGAAGCAAGGCTCGAGAGCTGTGATGTGTTAGCTTTCCTTCTTGTGGGTCTCTACAGATTTGCGTCTCCTTCAATGCAACAGAGGCAACGGTGAAGCTGCCCGAGGTGGAGTTCCAGTTCCCTAACCGGCTGGGCATGGAGAAAATCGAGTATCTGGCTGTGGAGGGTGACTTTAAAGTCAAAGCCATTAAATTCAGCGAGCAGCTATAGCTTGGTTTGTTTGGTGTTCTCCCCCTGCGTAGTGAAATAAACCTAAACTTGCAGTGGCTGCTTCCTCTGCTGTTTTCTGCTCTAATCTGCTTGCTCCTGTGTGCTGTGGGGGGTGGGGGGGAGAGTGTCGGTGGGAAGGGGAAATGTGGTCTAACCTAATGTGGGTTAGACTGTGTGCCAGGCAAAGCATGATTTCTTGTGAGCAAAAGCCCCCTTAGCAGTAGCTGCCACCTTAGCACTAGTTGCTCCCTTGACCTCTTTTGCTCCAGTGAGTGGTTCCTGGCTGTTTGGTTTCAAAACTCTGGGACTAGTTTCCAGCCAGGAAAACTCCAACAAGTGTGTGTTGGGCATGTGCAGTGCAACTCTGCCCAAGAAGTGCTGTTCTCACCTCCTTGCTGGCCATGGGGGACTGACGGGGAGCAGGGCATGGTTTGTACTCATGCAAATAGATTTGCTTGCCGAGGACCCGCTCAGCGGTTGGGTGTGTTGCAGGCTAGTGCCACTGTACTAACTGGCTAGCACCAGTGTACTTCAAGAGCAGAAAAAACAGGCAAGCTGGGCCTGGGATAAGGTGAGGAAGTTGGGGAAAAGAGAGAGTGAAAGGTAAAGCCTGATAGAAATCTCAGAAGTGAGCCCTTTAGAGGATCCAGGCTGTGGTGCTTCACGAATCAAGGTCTTGACTGCGTCAGAGACACAGGATTGTGTTGTGCCATGAAATCAGTGGCCCGGCAAAGCGACAAGCCATGTAGCAGCCTGTGGGTCAGTGTCTGCAGCACTTGGCTCCAAAGCTCTGGATGTAGCCTGAGGCCTGGATCAAAGCAGGTTACTAGAGTTATTAAATCCTAAGTGCACCAAACACAACTAGTTGCAGTTAGGCAGACAGGAAAAAAAAAAAAAAAATCTTAGTCAACAGTCTCTTCTGCTTACAAGCTTTCTGCTCTGCTCGTGCAGTGCCCTGGAGAGTGCCTGCTGCTGCCCTTCCCCAGCTGCCTGCCTACCCAAGACAGGGCTTGACGTGGCACTGCTGTGGTGTTTGAGGACCTGAAGAAAGGTAAAGAAGTGGTGGTGGAATCTGATTGCTGTTGGTTAATCTCTTTCAGCAGGGCAGCATTTGCTGCTCCTTTGAACAGCTGAGCAGTCGGCCAGCTGCTTGGGTAGGGGCAAGACCACTCTGCAGAGTAGCTCAGCCACTTTGAAGGCTTTTTGTGGAAAGGCTGACCGCCTGCAGGCCTGCTGCCTCCTGTCAACAGAGCTGCTGCGTGGCAACGAGGCTGTGCAGATGGTCACTGCAGCAGCTACCGCAGAGCTGGGCATCCCTGGCTGGGATGCAGCTCCATGTGGCAGCAGGGCAGCCACAGCATGCACCCTGTGAGAGCCTGGCCCTGCTGCAGGACAAGGATACAGAAAATGGGACTTGTAACTCCTGCTCCGGGTGTACTGTTGTTGTTACAAGGTAGGACGTTAAGTTTCTAGAGGGTTTACTAGGGAAAAGACAAGAAGCATCTTGCTGATGCCTTGCCTTGCAAATAAGACTTAAGACTTTTTATTCTGAGGGCTGTTTGTACTTGGGGTGAGGTGTTAGGGAAAAGGGGGTGGCTGCTGTCTTGTTTGCCCTTTATCCCTTTTACACTATCTGACTGAAGGTGAGCTAAAGGATGATGTACACAAGCACTTCAAAAGGACAAGGCCCTTGTGTTGAGAGGCACAGGAGAGCTTTCAGCTGGTCCCTCTGCTGCCTCTGTTCCTGGCTGCCCTGATTAGATAAGGTACATGAAGTATAGCTCAGGACAAACAAGAGTAAAGCTCATCTGGGTTTTGCCTGCTATGCAGGCAGTCCTGATTTCTAGGTAGGTTAACAACAAGTGTTCCAGATGGCTGTACTCAGGGTACAAACAGTGCCTTCGAGGGCTACCCCTCTCTTGTACTTTCCGCAAGAGTTAATTAGGCTTATCCTGCCTCCTAATGCTGGCAGTTACCACAAAACAGGAGAAAGACTAGGAAGGAAGTGTGCATTTGCCAGCACTTCCTGCCTCTTGAGTTTTCTTTCTCCTGTGTCCCAGAGCTACAAAGAATCTTGTTGCTCTAAGTGATGCTGGTAAACAGGGAGGGTAAATGCAGAGTGCCCTGGCTGGCTCCTAGGGTGATGACAGGACTTCTCTTCTGCTGGAGCAATTGGGAAAGTAGGAATGCTACGCCTTGCTGCAGGCAGAGGGTCACAGGGAACGTGAAAGCAGGTTTCATCTGTGCCAAGTATGCTCTTCTGCAAGTGCATGGTGACCTCGGCTTCTCAAACCTCTGGGAGGACACGGAGCACTGCTTGCTTTGGGGAGGAGCGTAAAGTGCTGCAGCATGGCCTGAGGGTGTGGGTTGTCTCTTTTTTAATTTAAACTCTGCATAGTGTGTAGTCAGTCTTGTGGTCCAGCAACACATCCCGATAGGAGCCAAAAGCCTGCAGGAAGAATCTGCCCCTTGGTTGCCTGAAGACTGAGACTGAGGTGGGGGGAAACAACACCAATCCCTGTCAGGAGAGACATGTTTGCTGAACCCTGCAAGTATGCCTATCTGTACTTGGCCTCCATCCCTGGCTATTCACCACCTTATTTCCTTGTAACATCCTGCCAAAGGAAAACCAGACCTTCAAAACCCTGCAAAACAGCTATGAGGCTTTGTGGTGTTATATAGAGATGGGGAAAACTTTCTTCAGGGTTGTAAACCAATGAACATGCTGAACAGGGAAGTGGTGGAGTCACCATCTGTTTTGCCAATGACCAGGCCCAACAAAAATGATACCACCACCAGCAGGAAGATGAACCAATACACAGACTGTATTGTAGACAAGAAGGACATTCCATGAATGATCGCTGGGGTTACAAACAGATCAATCAGCTGGTACATAATCAATGCCACTCCCAACGATCTCCAAAAGGATGTACAAACAGAGACCTGAGGTTGCCCACAGTTGGCATGGGAAACAGCCAAACCAGCAAGCTGAACACATAAGAGAAAGGTGACCACATAGTGACTCTCACCCGATCGGCCTGTGTTCACAAAGGTCTTGAGCAGGCTAGGGCCCAGCTCCAGGGAGAGTCAGGAGGTCTGCCCTGAACCAGGAAGCTCTGGGCAGCTCCACAGACAGACACTCCTGACTCCCTGCAAGTGGTCCCAGCTTTTATCCCCAAGCAGACACCTGACCTTTGTCAACTCCATGCGGGACCCCTGGGGCTCATTTCCCTTATGTCTCTCCCTGCAGGGCCGGCCGCACCCTGGGGGGAAGCTATAAGGCAAACTCACCACCTCTGTATGAAGGGCTGTGGGAATCACCCATATGTCAACCTTAATTCAGGGCTCAGGGTTCAGACCCCAGCATTTCACCATCCCTGGAGGGATTTAAAATATGTGTAGATGTGGCACTTAGGGATGTGGTTTAGTGGTGGACTTACTAGTGTTAGGTTAATGGTTGGACTTGATGATCTTGAAGGGCTTTTCCAACCTAAATGATTCTGTGAACACAAATTAAGTGAGAGTATGCTATCACCTCATGTCCAGGAAGAGGAGGACAAATACCCAATTACAGAACAGATTAGTTTGGCAGTGGTAGATATGACATGTATTAAAATCTCATGCAGGACCTGAAAGAGCAGTGGTGGCTGAGACAGACTAGCAGCTTTGTCTTCTCAAAAAATAACTTCTCCCTGAGCAGTTCACATTAACTTTACTTGACATAAAGAGGCCATCCAAGTGACTTTGTCATGACACAAGCATGCATGTGACACTATTCAGTGCTGCCTCAAAACACAGTTGCAGGGCATGGTGCACTTCAGAAACTGTGTGGTGTAAGTTCTGTGCAGCACATGGAAGGAGAGTGCTAGGGCAGCTGATGGGTAATTTGGGTTACGGTGGGGCTGGGGAAGCCAGCTTGGTCACTTCCCACTGGAATTTACCAACAAAAGGGTGCAATGCAATTCCTTTCAAGCAATAGGCATAAGAAATTAACTGCTGTCTGTCGTACAAAATGCAAGGAGACCACCAGCCAGCTTAGCAAGAGCACTTGGTGAGCTAAGTCATGTTCTTTGTCTCCATACCTCTCACTCCCTTGGTCCCAGTTTCAACAATTGCAAGCCCAAGGAACTTCTGTCACATACTTTCAGAAAGTCAGCCTCAAAGTCGTAAGCTGCATTACCTGATAACTGCCCCCCATTCTGGTGCGGAGCAGAAGAAACATTAACCATGCAATTCCCCTTTCCTGTAGCATGCTGGAGGACAGAGTACCAGGCTGGACGCTGCTGGTGTGGGATTCCATACCCTTGGGGTCGGACAGGTCCAGACCAGGGTGAGCTGTCTGTGGGCAGGAGCCGAGGGATGAGTCCTGCCATGTGACTGGGGGACAGGGCTGGGCCCTCAAGCCATGTTGTAATTCCCTGGATGTGTGCCCCATCACATCCACACGTGCTGGGGCCTCCCTCTGAGGGGAAATCAAACCCCCAGGGGCACCTGCTTTCTGGAAAATTGGGACTTTTCATCCTTAACCCAAACCCAGCTGCTCCACAGTAGGTGCAAGCAGGCAGGCTCAAGCTGAAGCCTTCCCACATGAGGGAAAAAATGTATAAAAATATCAATGTACTCACCTTTGCTCAGCAGGCCTCAGGCTGAGGGGAACGTCCTCCTGCAGTACCTTGTGTGTGGGCTGCTGGACAGTCCTCCCCGAGCCCTGCTGCCCCTTGTTAGCCCTGATTAGGACTAGCTGTAAAAACACACCTGGAGGGGTGGGCAGTGAGCCCTGCTATCATTTTTGGGGGTCCAGGGGAGGGCTGGGTGCTGAGGGGCTGTCTGGGATCCCCTTTGTTGTGCAGTGCTTCCCCCCAGCACCCTGAGCACAGCTCCTGGGGGAGGTAAAATGGCGGCCCCCGCCAAAACCATCTGGAGGAGCTGAGACTTCTGCAGAAAGCGACTTTCTCCTCCAAAATCTCCCGCAATAGCTTCTCATTTTCAAATGCTGTCCTTTCTAAGCTTGCCCAGCTCCTTTTTTTTAAATCACAATCTTATTTTAGCTCAGGAAAACACCTGTGGCACAGCAAGCTGTGCAAAAGCAGGTCCCTCGTAAGCTGTTTCCTCGGTGTCAGTCACCCTTTCAGCAGCTCTTATTCTCAGCAGCTGAATTATGTAGATTTTTTTTTGCATTTTAGTCCTGAAGATTCATTTAGTGCTAAAAAGAACAGGAACAAAAGAAGTATTGCTGGCTTTTCTTGTTTCATTTGAAGGCTATCCACTCATAGAACACAACCATAGCAGAAAGACATGGCGTCAAGCTGCAAATCAGAGAGGAAAAAAAGCTGCCTGGCTCATACATACTCTGTTTTTTTTTATACTGTAGTGTAAAACAAGCCCTTTTTCCCTGATCCCAAATCCAGGCAAAGCAGTATTGACACCCCTCAGAAGCCCATCTGAGGGTGCTGAGCTTGGCTGGCTCCAGCTCCTCGCCATTTTAGAACAAGGGTTTTGCAAGGATTTTTAACATGAAGATGCACCAAGCTGCATGAAAGCCAGAGCTACAGCTGGAGAGGTGGTGTTGCTGTATGCACATAAGCAATCGCATAAACTGTATTCATACAAGCATCCAGCAAGCACCCTCTGGACTGCTTGACAACCTGAATTCAGCCTATTTCTGCAGTTTGTATTGAAGACGGACAGCAGAGTCTGGCCAAAGCAGGCAGGAAAGAACCTTCCTTTGGACCGAGACGACTTTGGCCACATAAATACATTCAGTTGCACACCACAAACAATGTTTGTTCAGTGACACATTGCTAAAAAAAACCTGTATAGATGGTTTAATAGATGAGAGGTGTACAACAGTTTATGTCCTGAGGCAGAAGCAACAGCCCTGTGAGACTACAGGCAAACCATAACACCATGCCATAGTAAGCACACACGCCTCTGGAAGGGATGTAAAAGAAGAAACAGCTCTTACATGAATTAAGCCCAGATGTAAACACTGTCTTGGTGAATGGTTGAATAAAGCATGGAAAAGCCTGGGGATCAGGTCTCTAGATATGCCCCTAGTTTGCTCTTAGCGATTTAAAGCATGGGCTCTGCTGTGAAAAGCTAACTCCATTTCTTATTTTGCAGGTGACTTATCTCGGCTCATGCTGATACTGAGGATTTGTGTGGAGCAAGTATGAAATGCTATCCAGTTTGGTTTGCTTGCTTCTGTTAATTACCAGTCTAAATAATCATGACAGGGGCTGAGTGGTAGATGATGATGGATCAGGCCTGACACATAAACCATTTTGGTGCTCTGTGTTTGACCAATTTTTACAGGTAACCTTCAAAAAAGCTCTTGTATATAATCTTAAAACCAACAGACCCGAGCATGTAAACACTCTTTACTAGATTTAGCCTTGAGGAAAGCATCTGACATGAATTCCTTGTGACCATCGATTGCCCAAGGGCTCTGATGAAAAAAGCAAATGCCAAGTCGGATGACCGGATTCTCACAGCGCTTCCATCACGAGGCACAGCGCGGCAGGGCAGGCTGCAGGCACAGCGTGTCGCTGAAAGCATGTGAGGACTTATCCAGAGTTAGGCTTAAAAACCTGCTTCCATATCTGTGCCGTCCCGCGGCAGGGTGGGACGTAGAGAATTCCATGCCAATATCCCAGACAGGTGTTTTGATTATAAAAATAAGGCCCATTTTTAGCAAAAATGCCCACCTGTTGAGAACCACCATTTGTTGCATATTTTTAACGTGTTGTAATGTTCAGCTCCTGTTGCAGCTGCAAGGGGAAATATCCCTTGTATTTAAAAATCCTGTGTATTTAACTTACTGGCTTTCTCTGCAGCAGCCATATAACCACAGTTCAGATTTAAAAATCTCATGTAGGCAGACCCAAAATTCAGATTTCTGTTAGTAAGTTTACAAGGACTAGACAGTAAGTGTAAAAAGGGTGGCATCCCTGTCCCATGAAATCATGTCATCACTCTGGGAAATGAGTTTCCATTATACTATAGTTTTAAAAACTATAGAAAAGCCAAATGGGATAAGGAGCAATGAATAGGTTCACTCTTCTTGCCAAAGGCACCAGGAAGTAAATCTACTGGCTTAGCCAATGCTTAATTACCTTTAAATACCTGTCAAGATGTGCTCCTATCAAACTCAGTAAACCCTGCAGTTAGGAGAATGATTTTTGAATAAAGTTGTGCAAAGAAAGCTTCCCTAATGATAAATTTACCCGCACTTACAACAGAAATATGGGCTTTAACTAATTTTTCAGCTGAATATCTAAGCTGTTTTAAAAATGTAGGTAACTATCACTTGCCTCAGCAGCTGATGCATGTACAGCAAACAGGCAGGCCCTGTTTGGATGGGGGGCTCTTCCTGACATGTGGGTAGACTGCAGGACTTTCTTTTTCAGGAAAGAACTTACTAGATGGAATAAAGCACCGTTGGCTGCTCTGAGGCTGTTCACAAAGGCCTGCCAGATTTGCCAAGTCTTTTTGATTTATTTTGGTAAGTGTAGGCTGGAAGGGTGGCTGCAAAAAAAAACCAAAAATCTAAATTAAAACAACTTGTAAATATAATAAAATAAACTGAAGTACAGTGGGTTTTTTAGGATTTTTTTTTTAAGGAAAAAAAAATTATTGCCTTGAAACAGCTCCCCCCACTGTTTTCCTGAAACTCTACTCAATTCCAAAAATACTCTTCCCTCTAAGTTTATTTTTGATTCAGCTGTCAAGGTGTAAAAATTAGTTCCCCTGCTTAGAGTTCTCATGAAATGCTGTATGAGCCTGAACAGCATTGAGGCTCAGAGGTAGTGAGCAGGATATGTTTGCTGGCATCACAGGTAAATGGCTTGCTGCTTCAAAAAGTGTTACAAAAACACGTAGGCTTTTTTTAAGGATTGGAGAATCAATGCTTGATGTGACAGGAGGGCATTGGCATTTTCTGTAGTTAGGCAAATTTAGTTACTCCAGGTTGCCCTGACTAGGAAATAATCCAATAGTTCTTATGGTGGGCTCTTGTCTATCTAACCAGGGTGCACAATGTCACCATTACATGTGCATGATTTCTGTGGGTAGGAAGAGAGTATGTGGCTTCAAGTTAACACTCCTAGATTTCTCATGAAGTGGGTTCAGACGAACAAGGTACTGCTGTAAGTCTTAGCATATGTCATCCCTTCAAAAACATGCCTATAAATAATGTCACTAGAGATCCCACTCACATCTCATGGCAATGTGCTGTGGCTACAACAGCAACCCAGATCGTGAGGCCGATTAATCAAAGCACAGGCTCCCCCCACGCTCCCTCTCGCAGTCAGTCTGAACCTCAGCTCGTTACTTGACGCTAACTTGACCTCCTGAGATGCAGGTTCTCATAAAAGAGTGCTTGAACTCCAGAATCAGAGGATCACAAGACCCAGAGAAGGCAAGGTTGTATTGTCCTGGCCAAAATCTCCTTCACAAGACCACTTAACGGTCTTTGTACCATGTGGTGCAATGAGTTGAAGCTTCTGGTAGCCCTTTATTATATTAAAAAACAACAACAGCAACAGAACCATGAAGAGATGTTCCAAGCTAATGCATGACTATCTTTGGGGTTCCCTCTTTTTGTTAAGGTTTTCACAAAATACAAAATTAAAAGTCTTTTCTACATACAGAACAAAGTAGAATCAAGTAACTGATTAGAGTATGTACAAAAACTTACACATTCTGTCTTCTTTAAAAAATATAAATATCAATAATGTTCAGTAGAATGGGTTGGTTTTATTTTTAAGGCTTCATTCTTTTAGATCCTTCATTATTTAATGAGGTGCCAAGTTGGCAGGGAAGGGAGGGAAGAGAGGAGGTCACTTTTTTAATTAAAGGTAACGTGTTTAATTCTTGTCAGACTCTTCCTCATCTCTGGCAGGAGATTTCCCTCCACATTGATTTAAGTTTCCAGGAAGCAGAAGTGGAAGGAAAGTAAAACCTTTATTATTGCTATTTTTTTCCTTCATTGAAATCTTGTTTTAAACCTGTCTCCATTCATTGTCTTTGTAGAGAACCATCTGCCAAGTACTTGGATTAAACAGACTCTCTCAGGAGGACTGTATCCCAGGTCCCCCTGGGAAAGGTCACAGTGAGGAAGAGACCACTGGAGGTGTTTTACCACCGATGCCGGCGGAGGTAGCAAGTGCTGCAGCGAGGACAGCTGCTGCTGTTGCATCCCTGGGCATGAAGTCTGTGGGGAGGCTTTCCATCAGGCACTTGAGCTGCTCCTGACCCAGTTTGATTTTATCATCTAGCTCCCGCTGCTCTATGAGGAGCGCGGACTTCATCTTTACAAAGTGCTGGTAATCCTGGAGCTGTTCCTCAGAGAGGTAGTTGCCCAGGATCTCCAAGACCACCCGTTCTCGACGGTCAAGGTTTTCCTTCAGTTCCCGGGCATCTTCGTGCTGGCCAGCCAGCAGTTTCCTCTTCTCGTTCAGCGAACTCTGCACACGCCAGAGAGAGCGCTTCAGTATCAGCAGCACCCAACCCATTGATCCCCCCTCTCCTCCCTCCCAACACCACCTCTGCCACCTCCTGGGGAGGCAGGATCCTGGTCAAAAGCCTCCGAGAGGAGGATGAATTCCTCATGATGGGCTGAATGTGAATCCCACTGAATCAAACTCTGTTCTAGTTAATAGGGGGCAGAAAGTGCTCCTAGAAAGTCAGTAAAACTTGCTTGAAAGCAGCAACTCCCAGGACAATGTGGCTCTCTGTCTCACAGCCACCCAAAGAATGCTAAAATGTGGCTTCAGCCGAGGCAAAAGGCAGTGGGTTGTGATGCACAACACCACCACCCAGCCTCTCCTCCAGCCACGGGTCACAGACATGCTGCCCTGACCCCAGCCACTGTTTGGAGACAAAACTCACAGGATCAGAGACATTTATATGTTCTGGGACCAAGATTCCCTGGGACAGAACTGCATTTGCTACCACTTATACATAAGTGCTTAGACACCTGCCCTCCTTTGAGCCTCTGGAGGTCCCACCTTACACAAGGATGTTCTTGTGAGTGCTGCTGTCCTGCACCCTGGAGAAGCCCAAGAGGCTATGGCTGTGCAGATACATACCCGCTCCTCACTGTTGGCATCTTCCCCCAGACTACTCAGAACGTTCTCTACACGGGCCAGGCGTCCTGAGAGGGAGAGCAAGAGGTTCACCACCTTATCCAAATCGCCAATGAACATCTTGTACTTGTCAAACTCGTTAGGTTTGCACAGCTTGCTGATCAACAGCTCCACCTCCTCTCCAAGGGCATTGTTCATCTTGATGTCTTCGAGCAGGCCCTCCTTGGCTTCCTTCAGGATTTCCAGTTTGTGGGTCAAGCTCCCGATGAGCTCAGCCTGCCAGAAGGGAAGCACATTGCCACACGGGTCACAATCACCATCACCCTGGTCATACGGATGATGACAACCAGCGGATATGGCTACAGATGGCTACAGTTCCTTGAGGAGAAAGTCAGCAAGAGCTGACAAAGAAGACGGTAAGGAGGAAATGGGAAAACTCTGAAATGCTCCATCTAGGTGATAAACTGAATACCTGATGAAATTGCATGAAGATGTAGTTGCTCTACCATCAGTGAACGTTTATAAAAGAGACATCTGTTTGATGTACTGTCTTCTGATATCTAGCTACCTACATCTGAGGTTCTTGAAAGTCTCCAAGTGAGAACAGCTACAGCCCCATCTCCTGAATTTTCCCCACTGCCTGCCCCACCCTGAAATTTTTGGTTTTGAAAATTTTGAAAGTTTTGATGTTAGACTTTTTACAACCCAGAACTATATAATAGAGCTGGCAGAAAAATGAATTTAAGTTGTATTAATGGCATGACAGGAGGCTGAGCTGACATTTACTAATTACACACAGCTTAGCAAGAAAGGCGTTGCTCTGTATTTCCCCCTGTATCCTATAGTATCATGAAACTACCGAGAGCCCCTTACTCAGCTGCCTCAGTATTGAGGAGCAAGCCTCAAATTCAGCCTTGACCAAACTTCCCCGCCTGTGCAGGCACAGCCTCACACAGGGAGGCATCAATGAAGCATTTACACCAAAGATGCTCTGAATTTATTCAGTGATGGAACAAAGCCAGGGAGAGCACACGCCCACTTTGTGAAAATGCTGCCAACTCTTTCAGGGCCCAAGAAAAGGAGGCCCCCAGGGCTCAGTGACTCCAGAAACAGCAGTGCTGCACATGTGCTGGAGCTCCTGATTTCTGTTACAATTTAGGGGAAAGACATATCCAAAAGCAAGAGCCTGTGGCCTGGGGCTTGCAATTCTTGCTTCAATTTGCTCAGAACTGAGAGCACAGAGAACAGGAAAAACTCTTCATATGCCTGAAAATACTCTCTCAAAGCCACCTTTCCATCAAAACTGATGGTCATTTCAAGTAGGAAGGCATCAACTTCACAGGATGTAAGATCTTCACACCCAGGCCAGGCTGGGGGTTGCTCTGAATCAGCCCTAGCCCAGGGGTGACCTGTCAAGAGTGGGGTTCAAAAGGCTGGTTTGGCCGCTGGGGAGTTAAGGGCACTGCTCAGCCAGACACCACCAGATGGTACTCTGTCTGTGCATCCTCTGGAGAGCACGGGTTTGGGGCTGTGCCTCTGCCTGCTGTCAGCTTCCACATATATGCAAAAGCTGGATAAAATGAGAATCATACAAGAGCATCTCTTCTCCCAAGTAACAAGTGACAGCACAAGAAGAAAGAGCCTCAAGTGGTGCCGGGGCAGGTTCAGGCTGGGTACTAGCAAAAATGTTTTCACTGAAAGGGTTGTCAAGCCCTGGAACAGGCTGCCCAGAGAAGTGGAACCCTGGCAGTGTTTAGAAGTTGTGCAGATATGGTGCTGAGGAATATGTTTTAGCACTGGACTTGGTAAAGTTGGATTAATGTTTGGATCTTGAAGGTCTTTTCCAACCTAAGCAATTCTATAATTCTATGAATACCCTCTTAAAACAATGCTTTCAGTGATTACAATACCATGGTGGAAAACTCTACAGCAGGACTCTGTGGCCTGCACATGAAGTCCAGCATTGATCTGGACAGGTTTTCAGGAGGACTGAGCTGCTCAGAAGCAGCAGTTGTTCCTTGCTTGGTTTAACCGAGTTGCTGCTTGGTTTATCCAAATGACCCTTCTGCATAGCTGCGTTCCTGGATAATGCCTATGCAAATGTTCTTCCACACAGAGCATGAACAAACATGCCAGGCAGATCTTGCTCTCTGGGCCTCATCACTCCCATCTTTTTCTGTTTTTCGAGGCAAATGTAATCTCCGAGGCCTGGGACTTGTCCTCCACAGCAGGCTCACATCTCCCCACAAGCCTGTCAGATGCTTGCAGCATGTTCACTGACTCTGTGGAGCAGCACCCTTCTCCTGTTCCATTGCTCCCCACCTTTCCCGTTGGCATAAGCAGGCAGCTGAAGTGAGCAGCACCCCAGGAATCGATCGAACGCTACAGACACAATCACCTTTGAAGCAGTGCTCTACAACCAATCACTCGGGCCAGATATTAAAGCAGCAGACAAAGGCCTTAGGCAAATGCTTCTGATAAGCAACACACGCATGATCTATCTGTGTAGGACCACAGAAAGCAGAGATGGCAGTCATGGTGAGCATCTCTAACCCATTCCAGCAGCATGGTATTGGCAGCTCCTCAAGACCTCACCAGGTCCTGCCCGCACCTCGAATGCTCCACAAAATAGGGCTTGTCTACTCAGCACCTGTAATTTACATTCCAATTTACTTTAATGGCAGTGCTGCTCTAGCTGTCATTCTATTAAAGCCTGGCAGGGAGCAGATTTTGCTTAGCAGATAAAAGCCAAGAACAGAAAGAGTAAGGCTTACAAAAAAGCAAGGTGAGCTCTCCCAAGTCAGAGCTGCAGGACAAATTGTGTACTCACAACCACGACTCACTTCACATCTTCTCTCTGCTTTTTTACACTTGGCGGGGGGTGAGAGAATATGTGGAGTTGTGCTGCAGACATGCACTTTGACAGGGAGGCTAAGTTTGGAAGCCTCCCTTTAAATCCATGCCTGACGGCTGGATTTTGATGCAGAGGTGGAAGGTGTGTCAAGGGAGGCACAGCCAGCCAAGTAACCTGCCTGTGGCTCCTTGGGATTTGTGAGCTTTGCAACATGTCTGTAATTACCAGGTAACCAACGTGAGACAGCCATGGGGGCAAATCAGAAGGCCCTGCCAGAGCCCTGGCAGACAGAGCATGCAAGCCTACAGCAAGAGCTGCAGGGGCCACTCCTCAGTGGGAGGCAGCCACAGTAAGAGAGGAAAATGTTTCCTCCTCTCCTGCCCTGCTCTCCTCCCAGCCAAGTCACCACACCAAGGTTGTGCTGACCGAGCTGCTGAGCTGGACATGGCTTTCAGCAGGTCAGTGAAACGACAAAATGTGGGGGGGAAAAAAGAATAACCAATATTTCTTTGGAACAGTGAGTGCAGACAGAGGCTAGAATGGGTAAATTGGCTTCACTGAAGAGGAAAATCCTTGTGTGAAACCTCATGCACTTGGTGCAGTCACCAGCTGGACTCTGTTTGTTCCTGTTTCTAACCCGAGCTGTCCTTACTCAAACCACTTCACCTCTCCCTCCTCCTTCCCTGCTATGGGACAGGGACTGCCTCTTACCACCTGTACACCCAGCATTTGGTGTAATATAGGTCTGCCTCAGGGCTGTGCAAGATTCCTATTCAGATTTGCAGTGAGTACTTAGATTAGCTCTCATCGTTCCACCCGAGTCACCCTAATGAAGCTGCACTGGTGGCCTAAATGCACCCAGCACCCCTGCAGCTTGGGACTGACAGAAGCTGGCATCAAATAGAAATGCACTTTACTTTAGGGCTTATTATTATTTCAGGAATTTAATCAGCAAACAGTGTCGTGTGCTGGAATTAAATGGTGGCATGTGCTGAATTTACCTTCTTCTCATTGATGTCCAGCAGCTCCTCTTCATCCCCTACTTCTTCTGGCAAGTCCTTGATTTTATTTAGCAGCTCTGCTTTGGGTGCTGAAACGTTGTAATAAGCAGGACAGGCGACCAGGGTTACAGGAGTTTCCTTGTCTTCTCTCCTACACCACAGGGAATAAAAAGGAGTTCAGTCTGAGCCTTTTTCCCACGCTTTTCCAGCACTCCCTCTGGTATCTTCCCAGTGCCATTAACCACAAGGGAAGTGGCCGGTTCCTGCCATCAGAGGGGGCATGTCAGCTGCTTTCACTTCTCTCCCGGGTGCAGAACAGCACAGTCCTGCTGTTAATGTTGACTGGTTAATGACTCTACAGGATCAGATCCTCCCTGAAGGCACATCAGCCAGTGATGGCTAGACTGACCATCCCACCTGGCAAGACGCACGCCAGCTTACTTCTACATAGTTCTCCAGCTGTCTCTTGGGAGTCTTGCTTAAAAAAAACCACACTGGAGGGCCTAGGCTGATCTTTGCACCCCCCTTGTAATAAGTACGCGCCTCCATCCCTTCTTCCAAAACTTGTCCTCTCATTATCTTTGAGCCCACCACTGATCTGGTCCTGATTTTATTCTCATATCTCTGATACTGTGCTTTGGACTGAATTACAAAGGTTAAGGTAGCAAAGTCAAGTAACAGCTCCAGAGCTGGTTTGTTTTACGCCCTGTTACCAATCTCAGCATCATTTTCTACACAGCCCAGAGAGGTGAGCTCCAAGGCCACACATCCATCTGAGCTCATGAGAAAGGCATTCAGAAATGCCCTGCCAGTCCTCACGCCTGGCAACCAAGAAACTCACTCTCCCACCAGTGTCCACCCCTAATGACATGGAAAAATCTGGCACAGGCTTGTCCTTAAAAGCAAGGAAGGAGTGAATTCTGCTGTGACATTAGCCCTCAACACACACAAGCAGTGCTTACATGTCATCTTTGACTGCTGTCCTGCTGGCTTTCTTCTGCGACATCTTCCTATTCATGTTCTCCTTCAGCAAGCTGGTTCCACTGGGGAAAATCCCTTCCATTAAGTCCATGGTTGTCTTCATTTTGGAATCTGGATCCAGGATATCAGCCAGAGACTTGTCTTTATGGACAATTTCTTTTGCTAGAGCCTCTGACTTAATATCCTCTGGGGTCTTCATCTTCGCTGGAGCTGCCGTGCTGAGTATCCCAGAGTCCAGGCTGCTGTTTTTCGACTCCCCAGTGACAACTGCTGGCTCTCTGTGGTTACCTTCAGGATGAGTTATGGGCTGTCTATCAGCACTTTGAGGGTCTTCTGAAGCAGGTAATAGGTGCTGCTTATCCACAGCAGATGGAGAGCTAGTCCTCTTTGATGCGGGTGGTGAGAGGGGCCAATTATTTTCACTAAGGTTGGTGCCCAACCCTGTTATCTCCCTCTCGGCCAGGGCTTTGGGAATGCTTCTGAAGCTGCTATGGACAGAAAAATTCCATGAGATGAAGATAAACTTAACACAGGACCATTGTGAGCACACAGTGAAGCCCTAAGACATTAAGTTTTCTTTCTCTCTCACTCATGTTTGTGTCTCACTCCTCATTTCAACATGGGAAGACCCACAGTATGAAGCTACTGGCACCAGAGGAATATTGTCCCCCAACTTGGACTCTGCTGTTTTGTCATTCCAACACAGAAAGAACCAGTGAGCGAACTGTTCTCTGCTCACATCTGGGGATGTTGAGTCTCACCACCTGCACGTCCCATCCTGAGCAATCTCTACTCATTTGCTCTTTTCATGTTGGAAAAGCCAATCGCTGCCACAGCCCTGGCATTCTTCCTGGATGGAAACCAGGGCAGCTCCTTGAAAGGGAGGGAAGCTGTGCCGAGTTGAATGGGCTGGGCACCTAGCCCAAAGTCCTACCCTCCAGGAGAAATCCACTACAGATTGTGACTCTGACATATTTGTGTTGTCACCTCTTGACAGATGGTCACTATTTCATAACAGCATTATTTTGTGTTAGGTCTAAGATGTATTCTGGGGAACCCTTAATTGTTGGGAAAAAGCATCACGGATTTTCAGTTATCCCTCAAAAACAACTAATGGGAAGGAGTCAGCAGCCATTGTAACTCTTCATTCTGGAGCGAGTAAGAACCAACCCAATGGAAACTGGTACAGTAGCTGCAGGGAGAACGAGACCAGGATTGTCCCTCACTCATAACCCCCCTGGCTTGTCAGCTAAGCACCTGCCAGTGGATCTGCTGATGGGCTGCCAAGCTTTTCACCTTCTCGCTTTGTGCCCTGCCCTGGCCACACCATCTGACAAGGCCCTTGGCAGCCAGCAAAGCCTAGTGGCAGTGAGTCCATCTGTCTGTCCCTCTCCCTACACCAGCACTCCCCTGGGAGCCTCCTACTCGGCCAGCAGCTGTGGATGGGTCGTGGTGGCACGCAGAGCTGTGGAGGTCAGCTGCATGTGTCTGGAGCCTTGCATATCTTACTGTATATGGCCCTACGGCGCCCGAGACGCTGCGTTACAGACCTCCCTTACCTCGCTTCGGCCGCCCCTGTGAGCCTGGGGGATTTGTCTCCAGCTGCCCCGTTCCCCTCAAGGGCCAGCGCTGGGGGAGGAGGTGGGAATTCCTCTGTGCCATTTGCAGAAGTGCAAGAGCTCAGCTCAGGGAGAGGATGGGATGGCAGTGGGGGTTGGGAAGGCGTGATGAACACCTCGTCGTCTTCATCGTCCTGCAGCACAGGCGGGGGCGTGAGCTGCAGGACAGACTCTGAGATCCGCAGATGCGTCGTCCCCTGGGGAGAAGGAGTCTCGGGGTCAGAAGAAGTGCTGCTCTGTGTCGGCAGGGACTGCCACCTCTGGGAGAACTTTGGCGTGGCTGCTGGAGGAGACACCATAGCCCTCGAGTAGCTGTTGTCTTTGACGGAATGAGCCCACAGCACTTTGGGTGGGAAGGATCTGTGAGGCAGCCCAGCTTTCCTTCTCCACATCATTTCTTCCGTGAGAGTCTCGGGGGATCTATCCTGGACAGCATCCGAAAACTGTGCCTGAATACTAACATTGCCCTCAGCAGGAACAGTATCTCGTTTGGCATGGTGCTGTCTCAGAGCCTGGCCATCACCTGCACTCTCGAAGTCTGAGGGAGTCTGGGTGGGTGTATTAGGGGAGGACTGGCCAGATCCAGAAGGATTAAGGTTAAGGAGTAAGGGTTTAAAGCCTTGCTTTTGCTCGGGATAGTGACTCCTTGCCTCTGTTGGGGATGGGACAAAGGCAGAAGTCCTGCTATCTGGCCTGGAAAGTTCTGAGAGCTTGTGGTTCTCGGTCAGCACGGTGGACCCAGTGACAGCCTCGCTGCTGTGGTGAGGATGGGGACAGTAACTTGGGAACGCCATTTTTTCTGAGTGGCTTCTTTCTTTCTTGCTGAAAGACCTAAATATCAAGAGACAGACCATGATAAGATTAATAATTAATCAATGAGCAAGAAAAGCTATTGTGAACCTCCTTAACGAGCAAATTATGCAACCATATCAGAGGCCTGGGTCAGTGCTTGCTGATCTGGGTTACACATGTGCTCATGTAGCACGCATCACAGCAACAACTTAATGAAAAAAATTCAGGAAAACCTAAGTGCCTGGCTTCCTTTCCAGCCTTGCTTTGAGTTTTGTTTCTTACAGATGGGACTAATAGCAACTGCTCTAAGATAGGCTACTTGACATTATCTACCATCAAACTCCATTTTCAGTTATTAGTAATTTTAAGAATTTCAGCTTCATGGGCCAAAAACTTGGCCCATAAAGGGGCCCTTAAAATTCCTTAAATTCCCTTAAAATTATCTGCTCTGTTTGGAAGGGTGCCATCAAAATGATTCAACTGTCCCCGAGAACAAAGTGAGAAAAAAAATGCATTATTTTGACTGCAGAGAAAAATTGAAAAGAGCTCTTATAACCTTGAAACCCCAGTAGAAAGAAGGGCTCTATTCGGATTTACAAAGTCTCAAGCCAAAACACTACAACTGCAGATGGATGGTAGGGCTGCAAAGCCAACAGATTAAATTCTCTCTTCCAGGCTTCTTAAGACATTCCCAGGTGAGTATGAGAATCACAGAATCATAAAATCACCATGGTTGGAAAGAACCTCCAGGATCATCAAGTCCAACCTTCTTCACAACATCTCCCTAACCACTAGACCATAGCCTCTAGTGCTACATTTACTCGCTTTTTGAACAATTCCAGGGATGAGGACTCCATCACCTCCCTGGGCAGCCCGTTCCAGTGTCTAACCACTCTCTCAGTGAAGAAATTCTTCCTAATATCCAATCAAAATCTTCCCAGGCACAACTTGAGGCCATTTCTCCTCGTATGCTACTTGCCCGTATGCCTCTTTAGCTTGAAAAAAAATGAGCGGTAATAATAGAGCTAGGAGATGCAAGAGAAGATGGCCTTAAAACACGAGGCCATATCATAAACCAACAAACTACAACAAAACTCTACTGCCAGTCTATTTTCTGTTCTTGAGATCCAACACTGCCAGTCTCTGATGTTTGAGACGTGGGCCCCAAATTTGCTCTCAGACGTAGTGATACAAACTAAGAGTAACTGTCAAACACATGGGTCATTCTGGCTGTATTGTGGTGTAACTGAAAATAGAATTTGGGAGCCTTTGCCTGGGGGTGGGGAAATGTCCCAGACAGACTGGTCTTGGTATTGTCTGTGTTTCCTGGACAGTAGCAATGTGTGTTCTTTTCAGATGCTCAGTGTTTGTAAGAAACACCAGATGGCAGTTCTCTAATTGAAAGGTCTCTCCTACTGTGGAAGCAGTTGTAGATTTCAAAACTGGCGGAGCAAGAACCGTTCCCAACGGTGCTTAGGAGGCAGCTCTCCTGTGACACCTGGGGAGTCGTGTAAGAGCACGGAGCCCAAGTCACAGACCAAGCGACTGCTGACCAGGGTTTCTGTAACTTCACTCTCTGACAGTTTCTTCCTTGAGCAAGAGAGGTGGTAGGGATGGTCCCACCTCCCCTCCAACATATTAAGTAACTGTATCCCAAGGAAACCTAGAAGCATAATTCCTAGGGCCTGCTCTTGCCTTCCCTGGAGGGCCTGTGCATGGAGTAGGCTGCAGACAGAGGCAGGATGGTCAGATGTCAGAGGGATGGCCACAAAACCAGCTATTTTGGGCTGGCGGTCACAGGACAGCCAACCAGAATCCTTCTCTTTAAGGATGTGTTGTGGTTGAGGCTTGGGGGTGGGAGAGGCAACATCTAGGACCCTGAGGGTCCCAGGGGGGAAGCAGTTTATTCCCTCCCCCTTCCTCTCCCACCCTCTATAACAGAGGCAGGAGGTGGGTGCTCCAGGGTGGGAGAGCACAGCGGGGCTGCACCCACACGGTGCCGAGCGATCCTGCGCCAGCCCAGACGGGGTTTTGTACAGCTTGTGGTTACTTGGTTTTCCCTCCATCTTCGTGTATATATCTACCTCCCTTCTTGCTTTCTGTTCCCTGTTAAACAATATACTTTATTTTTACTAACTCCCAGTTGGTGCAAAGTCTCTCTTACTCCTGACTTCCCTTGTTTATCTTTCCATCTGGGGAAAACTACGGGATAGGGAGGGGGAGCATAAATTCTGCTCTGTGGGGTCCTGCCCTGAGCCCTTAAACAGAGACAGGATGCATTAAAGAGGCTACAATAATCCCCTACGAACCAGACTGTGAAATACTCACACAGAGGCAGGGGAACATTCAACTGTATCCTAATAGTGGAACTCCTTGTGTAAATCAGTGACACATGGGTAGGGCTTTGGTCTACCTGTCCCCTTCAGTCTGCAGAGGATTCAGATCTCGTTCCCACTGAGAGTTAAACATAAAACTCAGTGGACAACCAGAGCCCTCTGGCTTCTAAAGTTCATGCCCATTCTCCTTCAGGTCATTTTAGGTGTAGTAAAATAAAAAAAAAAATCACTCAGCAGTGAAGGCTCGTAGGGAGTGATTTGCAGTCTGTGTAGTGGGGACCCTGTGTCCTCAGAGCTAGGGGCCTTCTCCTGTCTTCACCCATTCTTTACTTCTATCTTTTGAGAAATCCAGTTCTAATCTAGAGGGGAAAGGAACCTCATCTCTCCCAGAAGAAATCTGCTTGCAGAGCATGCAGGATGCCTATGCAGCAGAAACAACATAAAACTGTTAATACCAATAATCTTTGTGAAGTGAAGCATGAGAACAAGACACCTACATTTAATGCCCAAATAAACTTGTTTTCACTCTGGGTGTTCAATCCTGTTACTTGGAAAACAGGTTTGGGGGCAAAATACCCCCCAGAAATGAAGCCACGAGTAGTTATTGAGAAGAATGATGCAATCCATCTCTAGAAGAAACAGGGAGGCAGGATGAACTAAACCAGCTGTATTGTTCTCTCGTGGAAAAAAATGGAAAAGGTTATTTCAAATCAAGGTAAAGGGGTGTGTTTCAAATAATCATAAAAGGATGTGCCTGAAGGCAGATTGAGTCCCTCTAAAACAACACTGATCTTTTCTTAGGGGCAAAAATGGCCAGCCAGTCAGAAGTAAGACCCAGCTAGAACAGGAGCCTTCCTCTGCTTCCAGCTGCCGCTCTGTGATCCAGAGCTGCACATTGAAGCCTCTGCAGACAGCAGCGTTAACTCCCACTGGGACAACAGAGCACACTGACATTTACTGCAAGCCTGTGAGAAACAGAGCTCCTTTGTGAAGAATTCTTTTAGTCCCTCTTGATGAGTTTTACTGGAATATGAGTTTGCTGTTTGGGCACTTGGAGCTTAGGGCAAACATCTATTTATTATTGCAGTGTAAATACAGCAAGATCAACTTCAGTTCCAGTTAACTTCAAAACAATCCACTCCTAAGTGGATAGTTACAGAAGTCCTAACATGATGAGTTTTATGATTACACTTCTCTGTTTTTAAAAACAAGTCTCTCTTCCCTGTTGCTGAGCAAAATACACTGCCTGCGCAAAGGAAAACCGCCTAAACACAGGCCCCCAGTTCAGTAAGATAAATTAAATCTCCTGGTTTTAGTCCATGTAAATGTTTGCTTGCATTTGGGGAGGCAGCACCCTGGACTGGAGAAAACCAGAAGTGGGCCATCAAGGTATTTTTTCCTTCAGAACCCTTCAGTTACAATAGCATCTGGATGTGAGTTCTAAGAGCAAACCAAACACATTTGGGAAGTTATGTAACTGGAAATTTGCTGCAGAAGTGTGCTCCAAGGTGACGTGAGGAGGGCTTGATAGTGAATCAATATCTACATTGAGAAACAAAGCTCACAGCACCTCACTCTTCCTAGCCCCGATGGGCAGAGCACACCCAGAACTGTGTCTGTGCAGATGTTTTCTCTAGCTTGTCACAATCCTTGTGTTTACATGCAGAACACATGACAACTGCTGCTGGCAGCAGAATGGCAAAAGCTGACCCTGCAAGGACAGAGGGGACAGTAACATATACCCACCTGGATCCTGCACTGACCACATAGAAAGGATCTCTCACCACAGGGCCAAATTCATTGCTTTCCCTTCTCAGCAGGTCCTGGAGTTCAAAGACAGTTATTAGCAGCGAGCAGAAAGAAAAAAAAAAAAAACATAGCAAAATACCGACGGTTCCTAGTAAGAAGAGAGCATGGCATGTGCCCTATAGAGGTGGGAGGAAAACTCCAGTGTGGGGTACTGCTCTCCAGCACCCTGCTCCTGCTTAGAGGAGCCCTCTGCCTTTTCATCGATGGATTGTGGACCACCAGGTGGACTTACTCAGAGAAATCCTTTTTAAAAACTCTCAGCAGGTCCTTGCCTCTTCTAAAAACATGCTTGATGGGATCAGCAGGACCTGGGCATTTTACACCTCTGTTTTACATGCAAGCAAGAAGCTGAGACATGAGCAAAGCCGCCTGAACCAGGGAAGTTAAAGAGCAAACACTCTGTGCCCAAGCCCAGCACCAAACCAGGGCTGGAACGCTGTAGAGGCGCCGAATGCCACAAAGGAAATTCCAGCCGCGGGCAGAAGTGCTGAAAAACATCACCAAGTCCAGTGCTGGGTTCTTTTGAAAACCAAAGCGCAGGAACTGCTGCCTCTTGAGGCATTTCTGTCACCTAAAACGAGATCAATTCTGCAGCCAAAATACCTCTGTGACTCCAAGTCTCTCTGCCCTAGAGCTCCCACCCCAGGACACCAAGCTATTATGAGACAGGAAAGCAAATGCTAAGGCTGCTTTTGACAAGGCTGGGATTTTCTCCCCCACAATCTTTCCACCGAAGACCCTTTCAGCACCCCCTTCCCCACACCCTTACTGATCTGCTCTTTTGGTCGGTGTTGCTGCAGGGAGAGGGTCAGTGGGGAGTCTGATTTAGGACTCCTGGAGCTGGGAGCTATGTGGGCTGAGACAGACTGAGAAAGCCAAGGGGACAGAAGGCTGAGAATGTGTTCTGGAGACCGAGGGCTAACAATTCCACACAGCTATCAATTTCTTTGCATCTTTAAACAAATTCCTACAGTGACACTGCACTGTGATTTATATGCAGCCCAAAAGGAACGTTGGACACTGTTCACAAGGCTCTGAAAAACATACAGTGAGGCAGAAAAGTTTGCTGCTAAACTGGCAATAAACATTTCCCTCAAAAAATCTGAAAGGGAGAAAACACATTAAAAAACCCCCCCCAAAACCCACCCTGTTGCTCTGGCTCTGTCCCCCATTTTCATGGCTCTGGTTTTGTACTGGAGACAGATCAGAAACAAATTTAATTAAGAGAAGACTTAAACATATACTTCCCTCTCAAAAGACACTTAGGCATTGGTGTATAGGTTGGAAATCAAACATGCTTTTTTGAGTCAGGATTTAAGAACTGGATTTTGACAACTGCCTTGCTGCCTATGGGGCTGAACCCTCATCCTAGGAGTGGATCCAGCTAAACCACTCTGGGAAACAGCAATAAGGGCTCTCTCCTCTTCTACATTTGAACTAAGACCCTGCAAACAGGTCTCCAGTGCTGTTCATCGTCTTCCTCCAGTCAGCTCTCAACAGGCAGAAGCTCTGGCTGGGCTGCTGAACGTATCCAAGATTAAAAATGAGCCAACAAGGAGGAAATAAAGATCTCAAGAGCTACTCTGTGTGTTCCCTGCCCAAGAGAGTGGGCTGGGTAAAAATGAACTGGGGCTGCTCATTGTCCAACCTATCACTGAAAAGTACATTTTAGTGATTTTCCTCTTTCTGGATGCCTATTTTTCTTGCTGCTCTGACCGTTTCAGGAGGCAGAGAAAGAATTGCAGTGTGGCCTTCAGCCTAGCTCTTTCTTAAGGACTGTCCTCTTACTGAATGCAAGACTTGATGATGGGCAAGTGTGACAAAATTGCACAGATGAGCTGGTGTGGAAAAATACTGATGATGGGATGAGGCAGCAGTGGTGATGGAAATGCATTCCAGTCACTTGATATTCATAGGCTGCTTTTTAAATTCTATTTAAAAACGTAGCGTGGGATCTGAGGTCTACCAAGGGAGGACATTTAGAATGAAGCACACAAGGAGTTTGGGAGGACGGCTCCTTGCCCACACCCTGGTTTGGCCTGTTTCCAAGATGCTGCCCAGAGCCTCCTCCCCATTACTTTACCACTTTGCTACCCCCAGATAATCTGTTCTGGGCCAGCTGCGAGCGCAAGAGTACGAGATGTCCTAGATCTCAGCTGCCCTGTAAATATGTAAGACTGTCCAAACACTCAGACTATTTGGAGCGAGGAGCCTGTCCACACATTTTGGTTATTTCCTTGCTCTCCCCGTGATCAATGGAGCCTGGTGAGGAGATGAGGATGGGGCAGTAGACCCACCACTGCTGTAAATCCGCGTGGGTCGACCAGCTGCAGTTACCTAAATGGGTCTAAACAGATTCCAGCCAGCTGAAGAGGTGGCCTGGGCAGCAGTTTCTTAAGAAATTAGCCTGCTCCTGCTATTTACCATCAGCAGAGTTAGTTGAATTCCCCATCTGTGACATCAGTGTAACGTTCCCAGTCGCCAAGCAGAGTACACGGGCAGAGCTGCCAGGGTCTCCACTAAGTTCTCTCTGCAATGCTTCCCTCCAGGGCTGGAGGCAAAACACAGCGGCTACTTGGCAGTGCCTCTGCCAAGCATTTCTCAGCACTGTCAGGCACAGTGGGAGCCGGGGCAGTTTCAAGCAGCCTTTAATCTTCTCTACTGGGCACCAGGAAAGCAGGGTAAGGTGCAACAGCAGCAACAGCCTATCACTGCCTGAATGGTACACCCCTCACAAAGGTGCTCGGTGCTACTCTGGTGATGCTGCCAGGTAAAAACAAGACACCTCAGATGGGATATCCAGAGCAGCCAGAACACACACATGCTACTAGCATATGCACTGAAATCCCAGCATCTCTGAAATTCCTGGAACAGCCCCAGCAGGAAGGAAGCTGCACAGGAGAAGTACCCCACTGGCAAGCCTCTACAACAGCACCCTGGCCATTCAAACACAATGAACGGCCTCTATCCCCACGTTTCGCCTCCCGCTATCCCCCATGGGGCGAGTGCTGTGACTGAGCACCAGCCTGTCCTCCGACACCCCCTCCCCACTCCCTGCTTGCCCGTATGCGCGACCCTGGTCCCACATACCTGGTGTTTCTTATCCGCCGTGGGAGACGACCTGGAACGTATGTGCACAGGGACCGCCTGATTGTCGTACCTATCGAGCAGATCTTCCACAGACACCGACTTCCCAGATTTCCTGGCAGTGGAGGAGGGTATTCCAAAGACTTGCTCCTGCTTCCTGTAGCGAGCCTGGCCCTGCACGCCCAGAGGGTCCGTCTGCGTGCCTTTAGTGAGCTCCGTTTTGGCTCTGTAATCCCAGCACCTCTCCGTTCTCGCTCGGCTTGTGACCGAGCTGTCCAGGCGCCCTGTCTTCTTCTCATCACCACTCCCGTTGAAGTACCCCGTCAGCTCAGCAGGAAGGGTAGAAGATACCTGCCCCATCCTGGATATCCGCTCGATGGACTCTCTCCGGTGGTAAAGGTTCTGGTCCTGGAGGGAATTCATGCTGGAGGCAGAGGAAAGGCTCTGGCTGTCTGGGCCACCCGCCTGGAGGAAGGAGCTGTGGGAGCGCTCCCGCAGCAGCCCGACATCCTGCGAGGACGGCCGTCGCCCCGTTTTGCGCTCGATGTAGTCAGCAAGGGCGTTCTGCTGGAGCTGCTTGAGCTCTGGCTTGGAGAGGCTGGCTGTGGAAGAAGCTTTGCCATCCCTTTCGAATATCTTGCGCCGGTCTGCCACCGTATTCTCCGGGAAGACAAAATGGATGCTCTTCTTCTGGAAGGAGAAAGGCGATGGCTCCCCATCAGAGACACCCACCTCGTTCATCTTCTCCGGCTCCGAGTAAGACCTCTTCTTCTGCTCCGCCGTCAGCCGCTTCCGGCCCCCGACGCGTGCGACGTGCTGTGCCTTGGCGTAGTCCAGGGCGGAGAGGCTGCCTTCCGTGGGCGTGATGCTGTGCCTCTCCTTCGGGGTGTGGGGAGACGCCGCCGTGCTCCTCATGCCCACGTGGGCCGAGGCAGGCCTCTGGGTAGTCCTCTTGGACGTGCTCCCAAACGGGGGGCTGATGCGACGGAAGGAAGTGGCTCTCAGCACCCTGGACTGAGCATCTTTAATGCTGTTCCTGTAGGCCCTGTTAAATGGTGTGTCCAGCTGCGACCCATGGGCATCCTGGATGCTGTCCTGCCAGAGGATCTCCTTCTCAGGCTCGCCTCTCAGCTGGAACGTGCTTTTACTCCTTGGGAGCTGAGCCACCCTTATTTGCACCTCACTTTCGGGACACAGGCTGTAGTATTCGCTGGGTCTTACCTGCTTCACTGAAGCCACCATCTGCAGCTCTATGGGGTGCCAGTCAGCCTCTTCCAGCTTCCCGTTCCTGATGGAGGGGCTGGAGACCTTGCCTGGCTCGCTGGGCAGCTGTCTGGCCTCGCGGAGCTTGCTCCTCATGTCCTCCAGGCTGTGCAGAGAGCACCTGGTGCTGGAGGGCTGGCCCGTCCTGCTTGGCCCGTAGTGCTGGCCGAAGCTGGGAGCGCCAGCATTCTGCGGCTGGTGAGTGTTCTGCTCAAACTTGTTGACCTTCTCCAGCACCAGGCAGCGAGGCTTCCCAGCATCCGGTTTGCTGTAGAGAAAGCTTTGGGTGCTGCTAGAGCTGAGCCGGCTCCTTCCGAAATCAGAGGCCTTTGGGTGCTGCGGAGAAAGGGGCTCTTCACACTTTGGCTTGGCAGCTCGGAACGGAGTCACGCTCGTGCCCTCCTCCTCCTCCTGCCTCGCAAAGGCCTGTAGGTCCACATCACTCCACTGTTTGTGCCCCTGTCCCCTGTGATCCTTCTCCTCTTTACTGCTGCTGTTCAAGAAGGACAGTTTGGTGCTGGCATAACCCTCACCTGGTTGCAGGTCTCTTAGCTCAGAGCTGCTTTGCTTCCTGGAACTCTCTGGGATGTTCTGTAAGGAGGAGAAGCCATAGTGCATGGCCTTGCTGTGACCCCACTGGTGGTGAGCAGCAGCATCTCTCTCGTTCATCTGTGCATTGCCATTTTTGTCCTCCTGAGCTTCAGCTGGCCAGTCCTCTTTGGGCTGGTGATGGGTTTTTCTCTCACTAGTATCCCTCAGCTGGGGCTGTGGAGCTTGAAAAGTGTGTTTGGAGGCCTGTGCAGCACTCACGGTCTCTCGGTTGCTGTGCGCTACCTTGTAGGGGGGTAACAACTCCTCCCTTCCTGGCGTGGCTGGGGCGGCTTCTGGGCCTGCCACAGTAGGAGGTTTCTGCTGGAGAAGTTTTGCTGCGGCATCGTGCTTTCTCTCAGCTGCTGGGAGCTGGTAGAAGACGGTTGGTCTGTTTGTAGTGCTTTGGTTTCCATTCTCCTCAAAGCCCAGGGTGCTGCTGGCTATGGCCTTGTCGTAGGAGAACGGAAGAGGCGGAGAGTAGCCACTTTCTTTGGCCAGAGCTGGATAAAGCGTCCCATTGCTGCCTGCAGAGGGCTGGGGTACCTGGGCGAAGTGTGGCTCGGGGGAAGGTACTGGGTAGACACCAGTGGGCAGCAGGGGCTGCCCTGGCTGGGCTGGCTGGGGATAGCTCTGCTTGGGCTTCACCATGGTGCTGCTCTCTGGACTCTTCTCCACCACTGTGTGCAGGTGCCCTTCTCCAAAGGGGGCTTTCAGCAGCGGCCCCTGGGGTAGGGTGCCGACAAGAGGGGACCAGGCCCCTTTTGGCTGGGTTCGACCGGGCTTGTTCAGATCAAGGCCGGCGCAGGAGCCGGGCCTCTCGTGATGCCTGATGGCTGCATAGCTGTCGCTGCGAGCGGGAGGCAAGGGAGGTCCCTTGGGGTGCTGTCTCTTGCCGTCCGAGGAGGCCTGGGCTGGCTGCGCCCAGGAGGGGGCCGCGTTGTGCCGGCCAAAGCCG
>NW_008594051.1:5509-20286 GCF_000691845.1 Merops nubicus | reverse complement strand
CTTCCAACCTAAAGGATTCCATGATTAGTGATTGCTCCCAATGACTGATCCCCCTCAGTGCCCCTCTTTGACCCACCAGGATCTCCCTTAACACCAGCAGGATGGAGGCAGCGTGGTCTAGTGGTGCCCTGGCAGTGCTGGGTTAACAGTTGGCCTCGATGACCACAAAGGTCTCTTCCAACCAGAACATCTCCATGATTCCAGCCCCAGCTGATTTCTGCAGTGCCAGGAGGTGGTTTCCAGTATTTTTCCACGAGCTGTTTGTTTTGTGCTACACCTTTGTTTGCAGGCTTTGCCCAGCTCTGTGCATTCAGCCTCAGTGCTCTCCATAGCCAAGGACTTGGGATTCTTTTTTTTCATCCCTCAGCAACAGGAAATACAATTGAATTTAACCACAATTCCTCAAGAGGTAACAAAATATCCGTTTTCTCCTGCCCAAAGCACTCCACTGTACTTTTGACCCCCAGAAGGTCTCCAGCACTTTCCCCTCACCTTCTCGTTGGTGTCCCTTCTCCACCTCTTTGTACAGCCCAAACCACTGCCAAGGGACACCAGGAAAACCACCCATCACCCCACCAGCCTCCCTCTCTTGCTGACACCAACACCACTCCAATTTCTTTTCCTTTTTACCATGCCAAGAAGAACCTTGTCAAGGAAATCCAGGAGAAATGCCTCAGCTGAATATCTTGCATCTGGGGGATGTTTTTTAACACACTTAAAGATTTCAAAGAAATTGTAGGAAGGTGTTTTTCTACTGACTCCACAGCTTGGTCCTACAAACCACGTTCTAATTCTTATTTTTGGGTGGTTAACCCTTTATCTGGCCGTGCTGTTGTGGTTTAGGGCCATGGTGTGCTCAGCCTGTGCTGCTCTTCTCTTGGTAGGGTTTGGTTTTTTTTCTCTCCTCGCTTGCTCGAGAAACCAGAACAATTACTGTCTGATCCTCAGCCAAAATTTCCTGTTTCTTCCCTCATTAAATGGATGGAGGATCTCCTGGCTGAGCATCTGACTCACATCATTTCCCATCTGTGTTATCCACAGAGAATTTCTCCAGCACCTTTTGTGACTCCTCTCTGAAGTTCTCCACAATTCCTGATCATCTCCACCTTCACCCCCTTGCCTTGCAGAACTTGAGAAAGTCATTTTAAAACTACAAACCAGCCAAAATTAATCTGTTCTGAGTGGAAAAAGGGAGGAGGAGAAGCCAGGGAGGTATTTGCAGGTATGATGAAGAGCTGGGTGACAAAGGGAAGAGTCTTGAGGACAGGTTGACCCAGAGCCCTGGCCAACTGGTGTGGAGATGTGTGACCTAGGTAGTTCTGCAGCTCTCCCAGGAACACAAGTTTCCCCTTTCCACCTTTCCAAAGAGCTCGTCAGCAAAGCAAATAATCAGCTCACTTGTTTTATTGCCTTTATTCTCTATTTTTACTCTAGGAAAGGAAATTCACTCTTCATGTGGGCAATTGCTGGTATAAAGCATGACTAATGGAATCTTTATTCCTTGTGGACAAGTCCAGTGATAAAACATCCTTCCAGGATTTCATCAGCCCCTTGGGCATAACTGATGGAAAAGGTTTTCTGACAGAGAGAGAGTGAAAAAAATTCATGGTGTGAATGTTATCAAGATGACAGATAAAATGCCTAAAGAACTGGTGGTGATTCATTAAACCTGGGGGAAGAACCAGGTACAAAAAGGTTACTGCAGCTCTCGCTTGGTTGTGGCTTCCTCCTTCACTGACTCATTTCCAGCCTTTGAGAAGTCCCCTCACCAGGCTAAAGAGAAGGGATTTCCCCATAGCTGAAGTTTTGGGAATCTCTCTAACAAGTTTGCAGGTTCTCAGCTGAGAGCTCTTCTAAAGGAGCAGCTCAGGAGCTCCCACCACCCGGGGTGACCTCCTCGCCCTGCTGAGCTACCACCCTGCCCACGCCAATCCCTCCTCAGTGGGGGCTCCCTCCTTCCTCCCTGAGCTGCACGAGGATCAACCCTTCCTGCCTCTATTTTTATCCAGAATGTGGTTTTACACATAGTCTGCATTCCTCCTCGGGGCTTGGAGCCACCACAGCTCTGCCCATGGTCAAGTCAGTCTGCTGCCAACTGAGGGACCTTTGCTTTGAGTCCCAGCGTTCCTGCCCTGGCATCCTCAGCTCCAATCCGAGGAGGAGGGTGGTGGGAATTTCCCCCAGCTCCCCCAGACTTCCTCAGCTCATGGAACCACACGCTGTGCTGCTTTGGGCTGGGAGAGGGGTAATTGTCTTCCTAAGTAGCTTCCAGACCATCCCATTCCAGCAGGATGTTGTGTCCAGCGACGTCAAGCTGAAGAAGAGGACATTTGGAGGGATGGTGGTTGTCTTCCCAGCTCTCAGTTAACCTGTGGTAGAACCAGGTTGTCCTGGGGATGGTCGAAGAGCTGGGGAGTAAGTGGTGGATGAATTTCTTCTCCTGCTTTGCTTACGTGCTCCTTGGAGGAGCACCAGATGCAGTTTTGGTATCTCCTCCAAAGCTGGTGCCTCCATGAGTCCCCAATGCTCGAATCCACCCTCTGTTTCCGAGCCATAATATGATTACTTCACTAACTGAATCAGAATATTATTAAGTTATTGAGTTTTATATGAGTTTAAAAGGACTTATTACGTTCCATCAAAGCAAAAGGGTTTTTTTTTTTCACTGCAATTATTTGTCTTGATTAGATTTTAATATCTCCATCTAATGACTTTTCCTCCCCTTCCTCGAGGCACATTCCAGGAGCTCTTCTTACTGTAAATGGGGCGTTTGCTTGTCAAGTGTCCCCTTGTTACTTGCCTCCATTTATCTAAATTATCCTTTATTCACATCCTGTGTTCTCCCTCTATTTATTGCTGTCTTTGGGGTTCTTTTGACTTTCTTTGTGTTTCTTTGTACCTAATGCACATGGAAAAATTCAGAGCCTCACTCACAGAGGTCCCATATTTTATTCAGAAATAGGACTGATTGTTTTGACTTTTTTTTAGCTGGAGCACGATGCACAGAACAATCAGTGAGAATAGATGGTGAATTTTTACCAGCTTTTCCAGGAAAGCAAGAGCCAAACCCATCAGCAGCAGGAGAAAGATCTCCTGTGTGCTCTTCATGCTTAAAGGAGTCTGGTTTTCAACCTCAGGCCGAGCTGCAGAGACACAAAAACTTGACTTTTCTCACGTTTTTTGCATCTCATAAATCATGTGACCAAAAGTCTTTTGAGACTTTTGTTTTCCTTCCAGTTCCTCACGCCCCAGACCCAATGAATACACCTTGTAAAGCACAGGGGAAGGCAGAAACCCACATCCCCAGCTTGCCACAAAAGAGAAGCAGCTCGTTTCTGTGGTCTCTCAATAGGAATTGTGTTGTTAGATGTGGAGCTGCATCCTGCATGCACCCTATAATTGTGATTACTCCTAATGAACCAAAGCAGGAGAGCAGCACTGAGGTGCCTCTTGGAAATAACAGTTGCCTGCAAGAGCTGCTCTGCACCCAGCCCTCCCAAGCAGAGGGAACATGGGGAGGAGCCAGGTCTGGAAGCAACCAGTCCACTCCCCCTTAGAAAAGTTGAGTTATTGTGTTAAAACTCATGTAATAATGCTGCCAGGAATTGAACTTTACAGCAGGGGAAGCTGCAGCAAAGTACAATTCAGATTTACTTTTTGGTCTGAGTTTAAACGTTGGTGTCCTGAGCATCTCTAGTCCTCAGAGCTGGTGGGTGCTGCTCCGTGGGCACCAGAGAAAAGCAGTTGCTGTTGGTAGGGCAGGGAAGGAGCAGGTACCAGCAGCGTGTGCATCCCATCATCTGCTCTTGCACAGCACCAAAGGGGTGTGGAGATGTTCAGGGTTAAAGTCAAAGCTTGCAGCAGGCTTGGATGGTGTCCCCTCAGGTCCATCTGAGGTGGATTGGGTGTCTGCTGGCACTGCTGAGCACCCACCAGGCCAGGGAGCAGGCAGGGACACGGGCAGGCAGACGTGTGATAGCTGCTGCTGTTCTGGAGTGGGCTCAAGATAAATTTCCCAGAAAAAAATCTTCTTTGCTGTCCTTGAGACCCTGGGGGATACACATATAACACACTCCCGGACTTTCCTTGGGAATCATTTCCTCCAGAAGTACTCGTGATGCTTCCCCTGAATCTGAGTCTCGTTTCTCTTGTCCCCTGAGGAAAAAATGGAGGGTGCATTAAGGAAATGGTTTCCCAGTCACTGGGGCTGCATTAGAAGAAAAAACAAATACTTGGAAATGTGTTTTTTCAACGTGACATGAGTTGTTTTCCAAAGCTGCCTTGGTCTGAAGTTGAGATTTTCTTTGGGGTTTGGTGCTTTGGGTTCCCCCCACCCCATATCTGGGGGTTGGTTTGCTTTGCTCATTTTATTTTTTCAAGAGAGTTTTGTTCAGGCTTGTGAACAAAGCAAATTATCATTGAGTAGAGGATGAAAAAGCCTTAGAACTACAAATTCAGTCAGGAAGTGAAACCAGCACTTGAGGTCTGGACATGCTGCAAATGGTTGAGCTTAGGAGAAGGAGATTCTGCTTCCTCAGAGCATCAGGAAAGAGATTTGCTGGGGTCTTGTTGGGTTTTAATTTGAGGTGGGTGACACACAGCACCAGTGCCACTTCCAGGGTGAGGTGCTGGCCCAGACTGCACCTTGCAGGTCGCCTACAAGCAGAAATAAGGTTGTCCCTTTCTCCTTAAATGCATATTTACCTGGAGTGAGGGTGTTCTCCAACCTTTGTGGCAAAGGGAAGCAGAGCAAAAGCTCCTTGAAGTGGTGGGAGATGAATGCAGAGCATTGGAAAAGCCTGAAGAAGTGTTTGAGATGGAAAAGAGAGGGAAGGCTGGAGGATGGAGGGACTGGAGCAGAGGAAGCCTGTCCTGATCACTGCTCTCTGGTAGCCCCCTCAGCAGCCAAACTGGAAAACCCAACCCACCAACAGCCACCCCTCTAACGCCACGATCTGAGTCCATCCCCATCACCACACATTGCATAAAGCAACTGAGAAAAAGTCCAAGAGGAATTCCTGGCCCTGCTTTGGCCAGAAATCTGCTTCTTCTGTATTCCAGCTTCACGTTGGTTTTCTTCAGCTGGCATGGGGAAAAGGTGGCTGACAGAGAGAAAAATTTATGATTTCTTTAACAAAAGATCTTAAGGAGCTATTTAGGGTGTTATTGTTGCCTAAAAGAATGAAAGGAGGAAACATGTTCTGTGCTACTCCATGCCATTCCCTGATTAATTGATGTATTTTATTTGGACAGGTGACAGGCATTAGTAAAGGGTTTCCTCCTGGGACCACACAGATGGACAAAAATAACTCAGCTAGAAAAGCAGTTAATTAGGAGAACGACCTAATTGCCCCATTGTCAAACTTCAGACGCTCTGAGCAACCTCACTGGCAACCCCAGAAAATCATTTTGGAAACACAGTTGTCCTAAGGGAGCCACTTAGAGCTTCTTAAAGTTTAGATTGTTTAAACACATAAAAATTGGTGGTTGGCCCTCATTGCCAAGATTTCCTGGTGTTCCCATTTGTCATTTTTGACAGGGAGACTCAGTCTCTCTTTTTTCTGCACTGGAGGCAGCCCCCAAATGTAGCACAGCAGCTCCTCGTGAGCAATCACAGGTTTGTGGAGCTGCCTGGGTCAAGAAAAGGCAGGAAGGGTGGAGGGGGTTGTGGTGGCCTAGCTGAGGTTGAGAGGGAGAGCTTGGAAGAGGAGAAAAGTGGGTCTGACCAGAGCAGTTTGGATTCAGGGAAGGATAGAGTTGTTCACATCTTGGTCCTGGCTAAAATGTGGAGTTTTTTTTTCCCCAAAACTATGCAGAGCTTCCAGCCCAGCCTCAACTCTGGTCTCCATGGAAAGCCTCCTTAGCTGTGTCCTTTCTCCCATGGACCTCCACGCCTTCACCCCACAGCCCCATTAGCACCTGGCTCTGGTGGAACGGAATCTCTGCAGCCCTCTGATCACACAAGCAGGGTTTGTGGAGTCTCCTGCTCTGGAGAGACCCCAAACCCCCCTGGCTGTGACCCTGGGCACCCTGCTGTGGGTGAGCTGCTGGAGCAGGGGGGTGAAGGAGATGATCTCCAGAGGTCCCTTCCAGCCCCACCATGCTGAGATTCCATGATCCCAGCACAAGTGACTCCTCTTCCCTGACCCTTGTTCTTGAAGGGACCTGCTCTGTCTCCTCTCCTCTGTCTGGTGCTTGCTGCTGACGTGGCTGCAGCCCTGCTGTGGTGGAAGTTGTTCCTCCTCCTGACAGCACAGGCTCGTGGGAGGCAGCAAGCGAGGAGCTCGAGGTGAGAACATCAGCCCCTGTCTCTTCTCTTTCCTCGGGCTTTTGCCTTTTCACCTTTGTGTTCCCACCTCTTGCTTCATTTTCTCTCTCCCCCTGCAGCTCGTACCCAGCGTGGCAAGTTCTAGCAGGAGCTGTTCCTGTTCTTCTGCTTCTCCTTGTCTGCAACAGTGCTGCTGTGACTGAGAAAAAGCTTGGAGGCAAGCAGAAAAATGCTTATTAAACAAAACCAGCACTTTGTTCATTATCATGGGATCATAGACTGCTTTGGGTGGGAAGGGACCTTTAAAAGTCATCTAGTCCAACCCCCTGCATGGAGCAGGGACATCCCCAACTAGAGCAGGTTGCTCAGAGCCCTGTTCTTCTCCTCTCTCCCAGTTGTCCCATCTCCCTCACCCATTTTTTGTGTGTGGTTCCTGCACTAGGTTGTTTTCCAGAACTTTCTTTACAAAATCTGTATCCCTGGACATAGATAAACTGATAATTCAAATAGGGCTGGCTTCAGTGCTGTAGAAATCCTCTGGTGAGCTTCAGCCCCAAGTTGTGTCCTGCCAAGCAGCTCCCCAGCCCTTACACTTGAGGCTTTGTCCACTGAACCTTCCTGCTTTGTCAAACTGCCAAGAAGGTAAATGCAAAATGTTTATTTCTGGTTGACAAGGGATTGTTCTTAATCTGTGTCCTCCCTGGAGGGGCTTTTTCAGCCTGGGACCATGGGCTGGCCAGGCAGAGCAGCTACAGACAGGTCCATCTAGTCCTTACAGGGCTTGGGCCAGCCCCACCACCAGCAGATGGCTGGGGGCCAGCACCACCCAGTCCATCTCCTGAGGTTTCTTTATGTTCCCCAGGAGAGGTATCAGGATAGACTTGATGGTTGAATTCTCATGCAAATCCTCAATTTGCTGCAAATACCACGTGGGGTTTTCTTGTGACAGAACTTCAGGCAAGTTGCCTGGGAGAAGTAGACCAGAGGGAGCGTTGGTGCTGGTGGGAGTGGAAGAGAGCTTCATACAGCTGGGACAGATGTAGCTTCTGTGGCCCAGGGCAACAGAGAGGAAAATGTTGGGTGCTGCTCAAAGAAATTCTCATCTTAAGGTCAGAGAAAGTTGATATCAAGATCTCCAGGGCTTGTCATTTGTTAGATCACAAGTCTGTCGAAGCTGATAAAAGATTTGGGGAGAGTCTGGGTGTAGGAGGGATTACAGATCTGTTAAATGGGGGAATTACCAGAAGTTTCAGGGTTTTTTTTTAAGGCCATGCCAATGTTTTTCTAAAGAAAATGGCTTTCCCTGCCAGCTGAAGTGGTAGAATTGTGTTATCTGCCTCCCCACGAACCCAGCCCTGTGGTTTGCCCATGGGTGATGGTCTTCATGCCAGTGGCCATCTCCAGGACCTGCACAGAGGTGGCTAAAGGGTTCCCAGCTTTCTTTTATCAGGATTTGCTTTTTCCTCTCTTTTGAAGAGAGCACTGGGATGTGTGAAGTGGAGCCTAGGACCTATCTGTGGTTTCTGGAGGTAGTCAAAGTGGTTGCAGAGATGCAGAAGTACCTGGTCATAGAATCCTTTAGGTTGGAAGGGACCTCCAAGATCATCAAGTCCAACCCTTGAGCCATTAGGGCTCTAAAGTCCTCTGCTCAAACAGATCAGAATCTGTCAGGGTTGGAAGGGACCACAAGGATCCCCCAGTTCCAACCCCTCTGCCATGAGCAGGGACACCTCCCACTAGATCAGGCTGTCCAGAGCCTCCTCCAGCCTGGCCTTAAAGACCCCCAGGGATGGGGCCTCAACCCCCTCCCTGGGCAACCCATCCCAGGGTCTCACCACTCTCCTGGGGAAGAACTTCTTCCTCACATCCAGCCTGAATCTGGTCCTTGGTGGGGAGATGCAGCAGGTCCTGGTGCCAATTGCTGCACCAGCACAACCCCTTGGATCTGCTAAAATAGCTACTGCTGTTCTCCAAAATCTGTAATATTTGTCAAAAAAAAAAGATGATGACCCTGTTCTATGGACTCCTGCTGTGCCTTGGGAAAAAAAGCATTGTGGGAAAAATGAGAAGGAAAACACCCCATGGAAATAGTAATGCCTGCAAGGACAACTAAACAAATAATGGAGTGAGCCAAAACTTCTGCTAAACTAAGGGCTCCACGGCTCCCACAGTGAAAGTCTGAGAGTTTGGGAAACATCAGCTTGGTGGGTTTGAATTCTGTTGTAATACAGAACTTTAAAGGCAGGAATGAGAAGCTGGAATCTGATTTTTTGAAGGCCATGGAAGAACTTGAGTGTGGTTGGATGAATGGGAAGACAATGCAGTAAATGAGTTGTTAGGGTTGGCACTGGAGAGGCACAAAATGCTCCACAGAGAGGTCCTCTTCTCTGCCTGGGGTCTGCTGCTCTTCGTGGAGGACAGGAAGGCAGCAAGTATATGGTACAACCCTCCACAGCTTCAAAACATCATGGTGATTCTATGCTTTGGAGAGCAGCCACCCAGATTGAGGACAAGTCAGGACATTCAGAGCAGCCTTCAAGATCAGTTCCTTGTCAGTCTCAGCCTAGAAGCTAAACAGAATAGCTGATTTATCTCAGAAGTACTGAGATGGCCAAATAAGGCCACTTTTCATGATGTGTGACCATCTTCAGGGAGCAAGCATCAGCCATAAATCTTAGGGATGTGTGTGGATAGTTTTCTCAGGAAAATTCAGATTTATCTGCAAAGATCAGCCTTGGCCACGTGCTTCTGGGCCAGTCCAAGGTCAGAAGTCCCTCCTTGCAAAGCCAACGTGATTTTGATGCACAAATAGGCACAGAGTGAGTAGCTACAACCGTGCTGGTGGGTTTTATGTCCAAAACAAAACCTCCTACAAACATCTTCAGGGAGCTCATAGGAAGTTGGGCGAAGAGTCCACCAGTGGGTTCTGGCTGCTTGGTGACCTGCATCTCTGTAACTCAGGAGCTGATGGATCAGAAGCAGCACAAAAAGGGGTTTGAGATGTTGCTTGGCAATGGGGAGCGAGCTCCAGTCTTTACTGGATGATAACTGGAGTGCTCCTGCTGCTCAGCACTTGGAGATTTACTGGAGGAGGCTAAAAAGGCATTTGCTCCACCCTGACCCTATCTCCCTTTTGCAAAATCTCCCCTGATAGCTGCTGGACTGGGGATGGTATTTGTCATCCCCCCCCCCTCCTACAAGTTTTCTTTTCCAGCAGTCTTTTTATCTTTGGAGTGGCCTCCAGATGGATGGAACCAGACACGTTGTCTCTGGATTTGAAATGCTGTTTGCATTCAACAGCATTCAACTCGGAGCCAACTTGATTATAAAATGATGATTTTAATTGCTGCTGTGTGGAAATGGAGATCGGGGCTGAGGAATCATGTTGGAGCACAACCAGGGCTGGTCCCCTCATCCCCCTGATCCCAGTGAGGTGGCTTTTCTTAGAAGTAGCTGACCAAGGGCTTCAGCTTGGGCTGGGGTTTGCTCCCAGCTGGTTGGTTGTTGTGGCTCGTTGTTTGGTTGGGTTTATTTTTGGTTTTAGGAGAAAAACTTTCCCAGTGGCTTCCTCAGCTGCTCCCCTTTCCTTTCCCAACCCAGAGGACAACATGACCTGCAGGCAACCCACCTCCTCTTGGGATCAACAATCCATCTTCTCCTGGAGAACAGCTGAGACCTGAGCGAGTTTGCCCAACCCAACACTTCCAGAGACCATTCCCACCAGCAAGTGACTGGGGCAACCACAACCAGAGGTGCTTCTTATAGCAGGAGGGCTGGACTAGACTAGATGACCTTTGGAGGTCCCTTCCAACCCAAACATTCCATGATTCTATGTTGGAGATGTCCCTTCTTATAGCAGGAGGGCTGGACTAGACTAGATGACCTTTGGAGGTCCCTTCCAACCCAAACGTTCTGTGATGATCCTTAAGTTCCTGTGTGCCTTCCTGGTTTGTTTATAGGTTTAGGAACTTTCTGCAAAGTTCTTCCCAGTGAACTAAGAGGAGAGGACTGTGGAGCAGTTGTCAGGACAGAAAGGCTGTGAGAAGGTTCTCTCTTGTATGGCCAAACTCATGATGGATCTAGAGCGAGATGAAAGTGAGAAACTTTGTATATTAAACCCTCCAAATTCATATATTGCTTATTCAAACTCAGAATTCATAGGCCAATAGAAAAGTAAGGAATAAAAGCCTGGGCATGGTTAGTTCTTCACAGACCTTTGCTGGCTCTGACTTTTGAGTGAGTTTTTGCAATAAGGGCAAATTTCCAGTATCCTCTAGCTGGAGACTGACCAGATTCATTTTTAACTGGGGATCCTTTGGGATTAAAAGTGAGGAGACAAGCTCAGACCACCAACCTGTCAGCCCTGCTTCACACTAAATGATTTTTGAAGCTTACACATCTCAGTGAAAGGAAACTGGAAAACGGATCCTTTGGGATTAAAAGTGAGGAGACCATCTCAGACCACCGACCTGTCAGCCCTGCTTCACACCAAATGGTTTTTGAAGCTTACACACCTCAGTGAGAGGAACATGGAAAACAAAAGACTATTTCTGCTCAGCCTCCTGCCCTCAGCAGGCTCCTCAACCCAGCCACGGGTGCTCCACAGACAACATCTCAGCACCTCAGGGGTGATCCTTCCCTTCCATTTCCATACTCTCCTCCATTTTATCTGCTGGATTTTCTCCAGTTTCCCATATCAGAAGGGATATTTCATGGTTCCTCAGTGTGGCTGTACAAGTTAGTTTATGAAGTGGTAGAAATTCAGTTCTTGGTCATTGTAAGATACTTTACTTAGCTTAGTATCATAAAACAACAAGAAAACTAATGCCTCTGGCAAGAAACCCCCTTATTTTATCCAGGTGGAGCTCAGAAGTTTGGTTCTAGAGAGTATTAAGAGCTGTGAAAAAGGACAGTCAGCTGGTGCACTTGCTGTTTCAGGCCTCTGGCAAGAAACCCCCTTATTTTACCCAGGTGGAGCTCAGAAGCTTTGGTTCTAGAGCTTGCTGTTTCATGCTTCATCTTTGGCTCTTCTCTAGGCATTTCTTTTCACTCAAAGCTCTGCTGATTTGGTGGTTGTGTTGATTCAACACTTCTGGCAGCAAAAGAGGAAGAGAAATAGGAATTATGTTGAGTGACTTCTGGGCTGTGTGTCCAGAGCTAGTTGGTGACTTTTTGCTGATGGTTTCTCTCTCTCTCTGTCCCCAGGGAGATCTTGCAGATGAGCGTGTCTTGGGCTGGGAGTTGATGGGATGCTGTGCCTGCGTTGGCAGGTAGGAGCAGTGGGTACCAAAACGGATGTCTGCAGGCTGTAGATCAGGCTGAGATGGGCAAGAGAAGGGCTGTGTGGTCTGAGCTGGCCCAGGAGAGCACGCTGGTAAACAGGAAGGCAGTGGTCCTGTGCTGCAAGCTTCTTGGGCAACGCTTATCTGCAGATGGGAGGGACACCAGCAAGGAGCAGGAAAGCAGAGAGAGCCTGAGACACTGCCTGAAAGAGGAAGGATGATGGATTAAAGATTTAAAAGCAATTAAACAGCTGAAGACATCTGATACCAAAGCAAAAGAGCTTTAATACATTTAATTGGATCTAAGAGCCAAGGATCTGCAATGGGATTTAGAAATGCCCAGGCAAGGGAGGGGAAGAGGGAACAGGCAACAGTCAGGAATGATTAACCCTGGGAAGAGAGAATAACGATTGGAAGTGGTGCTTCAGGTTAGGACTGGAAATAATAGTACTAAATTTAAAAGGCTATTTGAGAGTAAACAGTGGAATAACTTCCTAACAGAGAGAGGTCCAAGGAGGATTTTGGTTTCCAGGAATCAGACCAGTGGATGTGAACGTGTAGAACGTGTGTCCGGGTTGAGCTGAGGCCGGTGAGTAAAGTTTGCATGCTCAGAGTTTAAAGGAGAAATCCCTTTTCCCAGGGTTGCTCCTTTACTCCTGCTCCGTGGGGAATGAGAGCTATGTTAGGAGAAAACAGTCTCACGGTTTTCCTCAGAATTGGAAGGTTAAATCTGAACTGGCTTTTCCCAAGAACCAGCAGAGTCACTTTTTCTGAGATGCTTTTTCGTGACTTCGCGACACTCCCGGTCTGCACTTGCCAACGGTTGTTTTGCCTTGTAAACTGGAGGAAAACCAAATCCAGAGCTGTGCAAGACCTCACATGGTGCCAGGGGGAAGGAAAAAACCCTCCTTGCTCCATCGTTGGGACAGCAAGACATCTTCCATTGCACCATCATGGATGTCACCAGTGTCAAAGTCATCTCCTGTTGTCCGTATCAGCCTGCACGTAGAAGGTTCCCAACGGGCAGCTTTGGAGGCTGCAGATGTCTGTGCCAGGAGCAGATCCTTCACAGCTGGCACTAGCATGGTCCCCTCCTCTGGTCTTTACGAGCCTGGCAGGTGGAAGATACCATGGCACAGTTTTTTGCCCAGTTTCTGCAGTTCCTCTTCACCCCTCGCTGCCCATCCGCTGGGCATCGGCAGCTCCCCTCTGCTGCCAGGCGTTTTGGCTCTGGACCAAGTGGTGATGCTCTCTGCAGGGAGTTTGTGGTGAGGCAGCAGGCAGGGAGTTACAGCTGGGCAGACGTCCAAACATCTGCTGCTTTGGAGCTGACCTACAGCAAATACCTGTTCCTGAAAACCCATCCTGCTTACACAACGCCTGCTGTAAATCCCCCTGGGTTTAAATCCGGTGGAGAAGAAGCCTTTTAACCAGGGACTGGCTGGAGCTGAGCAAGGAGGAGCCTCAGGGAAGGAAAAGCACCGTCCTTTTTGGTCCATTTTTCTCCTATTTTAGAGAGATTCTTGAATCTCCAAAGAAATGACCTCACACAATCATTAGCTCGCTCAATAAAAGCCAAAATCACCTTCTCATCCTGCAGGCAGTAGCAACGAAGAGAGCAGGTGAATCATGGCAGAAAAACAGCCACATCCTTCTCCAGTGAAGGCTGGTTTGGGTTTGGTTGGGGTTTTTCTTTAATTTTGGTAGCTCTAAGAGCATCTTTTCACAGATTCCTGGCACATTAGGGTCCCCTTATCTCAATCTCCAGTTTGAAGAAAGAGCCGACTTAAGTATGTCATCGTTCACCAGGGGGTTTTCTCTTGACATTTTTCCTTTTAAATCAACAAGAGAGAAAAAAAAAGGCAATACTAACCAAGAAGAGGAGCACAAAGAGCAGGAAACTTGTTACATGATTTCCTGTGGTGACTCTCACCAAATCACTTTGCCTATCTGCTGATCTGCATTCATCATTCCACGCCGGATGCCTCGGTTTTTGTTGACTTGAAAAGTCTCAAAATGCAATTTCAGGTCCTACCTTTGCACTCCTTGTCAGCCCAAAAGAAACGTTTATCTCTTGCTGTGTTGCCATGACGTGCTGCAGCTTGTTTTGATTCTGAGTTGATGGATTTGGTCCCTTTTTGTTTGGGTTGGCATCAGTTCCCTTCATATTTTCGCCCGTTGCCAAATCCTTCCGCACAGGCCTGGAGGTGTTTAACCTTTGGCACAGCTCTCTGCCTGCTTCCTCTTCTCTCCAAGAGCTTGATTAGGCTTTTGCTGGGACTCTTTGGCTTTTTTTTTTTCATGATACACTTGAAAAATCTCTTCTCTCCCTCTTCATGGAGGGTCCATCTGATGCTGGTGCCGATTTGTGCCTTTGCAGACGTTAGAAGCTCAGGTCTGCTGAGCTCCCAGGGTGGCCACCAGTGATCTCAGCCTGGCCAGGGGACCTTTCTTATATGGACCAGCCATTAACAGCATCATCCTCCTCATACAGATCGTTCATGTGACCCAAATATAGCCCAGAAATCAAAGGATATTAGGCTAAGAAGAAAAGCATAAAAGAGTGAAGCTGTTTTCTCCTGCAGATCTGTCACAAGCTGAGATCAAAGACCAGAAGCCTTGGACACAGGACTTCAACTGAACTGTCTGCCACAGACAGGACTGTGGCCATTGCAAATTAAGAAAGGGAATTGTCAGAGGAAAGAGTAGAGACCACTTCCAGCAGCTGCACGGCCCCTCACAGGGCAGATCCTGGGGGGCAGAAGCCACTCTGCAGGCTGGCACACCATAAAGCTGCAGCAGAAGGATGCTGGCTTGTCCCCCAGAGCCCTGCCTCTACCCCAAAATGCTCCAGCCACTGCTCCCTGGCCATCCCAGATGTCTGGGGAGGGGAGTCTTGCAAAGTTTCCAAGAGCCAGAAGAAGAGATGCGTGGTGATGCTCCACCTTGAGCTCGTGTGGGTGCCAGGCTGTGGGCTGGCACGTGCCCACAGAAGGCTGGGCACCAGGGTGCAGGTCCCAGGTCCTCCCTCCAAGCTTTGGTTAAGGCAAGGAGGATGCTTAACAACAACTCTTCCCACTGCTGGCTGTCCCAGTCACATAATGGTTCTCCTCACCCTCTGCTCTGGAGTGTTGTGTTCAGTTCTGGGTGCCCCAGTTCAAGGGAGACAAGGAGCTGCTGGAGGGTCCAGCAGAGGCTCTGGAGATGCTGAGGGGGCTGGAGCAGCT
>NW_008594051.1:0-5250 GCF_000691845.1 Merops nubicus | reverse complement strand
TTCTGAACTCTCCTGGCTGTGACCCTGGGCACCCTGCTGGGGGTGAGCTGCTGGAGCAGGGGGGTAGACAAGATGATCTCCAGAGGTCCCTTCCAACCCCACCATGCTGGGATTCTGTGGGATTCTGTATATTTGATCAGCAAAGATTAATTGTGCAGCTTTTAGCTTGCCAAGTATTTCTTAATTCAAAAAAAAAAAGTCATTAAGTGCCCATGGCTGCAGAGCTCCAGGGCTGATCCTTGGGAAGCAACCAAACCACCTCTGCTGGACTCCATCCCACAGCACCCAGGGGTGCTCCTGGGCTGGGCTGGCACCCTGGTCCTCTCCTGAGGATGGAGAGGACACACTGTAGAGCTTGGAATGCCCTGATCAAATCCTGGCAGGGGGGAACCTAGAGCTGAGGAAAATCAGGGTCTGATTTCCACAGGGGTGTGTTTGTACAGCTAATAGGGAGATGATTTATTAGAAGGCAGCTTTTTGGTGTCCTCATAGATCTCTCCCAAGAAAAGCCTCTGCTGGGAAGCTGGTGGTAGGACCTACAATCTTCTTCCAATAGTAGGTTAACAGGAGCTCTGATGTTTTCTGGTAATTTACTTGGCTTGCTTTGTGCCTGGTAATTATCAGGCTATCCCCAAATGCCTGGCAGCAGCACAGAGCAAATGATGCACTCGATAAACAGGGGTTCAGTTCTTTGTCAAGGGCTTCTCTTCTCCATGCTCAGATTGAAGGAATGCACAGGAATTTGCCTGGCCATTTAGATTTTTCAGATTTTCCAAGTTGAAAAATAGTCTGGAAGCCAAAAAAAAAGTCACGTATATTTTCATTATGTTTATTCCCTTCTGGTTCCAGAGAAAAAGAGAGAGGCCGTTTTTATCTTATTTATGGCTTTTTGATTTATTTTCCAGCAGAAGATAAAAGCAAAATTTCCCCATGAGAAAAGTTTTCGTGTGTACTGTTGGATTTTCCAGGGATGAGTTTGTTTTATCTTCTCCCAGGGGGGAAAAAAAAAAATCACAAAGCACTACAACAACCTGGTCGTTGATGTAAACTCAAAACTAGAAGAATAATGAACCTCAGAGAATTAAAATGCTCCTTGATTATTGGAAGGGGTTGGTTTGAAACAACAAAAATTGCTCATAGACTATTTTTATTTAAAAAAATTTGTATGTCAATATTTTGTTCCAGAAGTGGGAAGAAGCAATAAAGGTAGTGTCAATCTCTGGAAGAAAATGAGAAGGTCAACCTTGAGTTTGAAGGTAAATGTTGATTTTTTGGAACCCAGATGATGAAGCCCAAAGTCAGGGCTGACCTGCAGAGACCCTCACACCCAGTTCCAGTCTGATCATCAATAAATGCACCTTAGTGCTGTCCCATTTGGGAAAAAAAATGTTAGAATGATGGAATTCTTTGGGCAGATTTCTGTATAATTCAGATTTCACATTGGTTTTAACAAAACCTGGGGAATTCATATGATTTCCCAGCCCCTCCTAAATGACCTCCAGGAACAGGGGCAACGTTCTGCTGCTTTTACCCGTGAAAGGGTCACCCCCAAAAAGGAGAGGGGACGTTTCTTGGTGGGTATGTCTGCAGTGTGGCTTGTGAACAGCAGCCCTATCTCCCCCATCTGCTGAGGCTCTTGGTTCTTACATGAACAAAACAGGAAGAGGAAGCAGCAGTTGGCTCTATCAGGACAGCATCTATTGACACCATGGCTATTCTATTCATTAGGGTTGGTATCTTGGAACCATGAAAAAACCCCAAACCAGGGTAACCCAGCTTTTCAAATCACCCATCCAAAAGGCTTCATGAGCTCTTTAAGGTCCCTCTTTTCCGAGGTGTGGAAGCACGTGAGGGACTTGGGGTGATAATCTGGAAGAGACCATTGGTGAAGCCATTGGTGAAGCCAATCCCATCGTGCCCCCGGCGAGGTAAAAAGGCAAACCTTGTCTTTTTACAGATGGCTTGATGTGCAACCAGCTGATGGTACTCCATGGGCCAGTTCTTGCAGCTGGCTGAGGTCCCTCACCAGCCAAACCACAGCAGAAGGATGTCTCTGGGTTCATTTTGCAGGAGGTGAAAGGATCAGAGGAGGTTAAAGGATCCCTAAAAGCCCCACTTCCAGAAATTTCTCCTGGTAGAAGACCCTGAAATGACCTCTCCCAGTCCCAAAGACCCCTCCAAACCTAGAGGTGGGTCCCTCTCGGGGAGGGTGGAGGAACCCAGCTGCAGGAACACCACGGAGCTCTCTGGCAGCAGCCCCCGGGGAGGCTGGGGCAGCGTGGGCAGCCCCACACCAGCACCCCCGTGGTCAGGGCCACGGGCTCTGCCCCACTTCTCAGAAAAGGCAGCACAAGCTGTCACCTTTGGGGTTGCCTTTTGGACGGAAACCACACAAACCCTGTCCTCTCTGAGGCAACAGAAGCTGCTGTTCCCTGGCTGCTGTCTCCTCGCCCAGGTTCATCCCCGCTTCTGCCTCCTTTTGCACAGAGATTTGTCTCTGGAAGTGACATAATTCTCCAAATATTTAGGCTAGCGAGGATGGGGTGACTGAATTCTGTCCTCACAGTCATTTCTGGTCGTAATTTATTTCCTTTCTCTCAGGAGAGCAAGTGTTTTATTCCAAAAAATGCTACCTAGAGACGGTGCTGAGGATGTTCCACCCTCTCACCCAGCTCTGCATCTTCTCTCTCTCCTCTTTTCTAGTTAAAAAAGTTGTATTTGCAGTAGGATATGAGCAACAGCTTCATGATCTGAGAGACAAGGGCTCAGAGTGTCTTCCCAGAACATCCCCCAGCTCCATTCTTTTCCCCCAGCAATGAGAATGGGCAACTTCACTGGTCTCCTATGGCTTGGATGGAGCATCTTGCAGCTGCCAGTACGGGCCACACGTTAACATCAGTCCCCAAAACCCAAGTGGAAGACAAGGCCAGTGCTGGAACTGACACCGAGTCTCTGTGCTGGGTCCAGGGAGAAAATGGAGATGTCCTGTAGGGTCTAAGTGATCATGAGGGATGGTTCTTTGGAGAAAGAGGTCCTCCCGGGTGGGGGGGCTTTGCAGGAGCTCTGACAGCAAGAGCAAGAGCAGCAATGAGGGGGGTGGCACGTCCTTGGCAAGAAGCAGAAGTCACTTTTCTAAATAAGGCCTCGATGTGCCAGCTTGGAGGAGGAGGAGGAGGAAGAGGAGGCAGCAGCTCCAGCTCTGCTGGCTGCCCGTGGTGTTCTTGCCACCCAAAGGTGCTGACTCGGCCAGCCTGGGGCTGACTCAGAAGCAGAGGGGACGGCCCTGGTGGAGCAGCTCCCGTGGGCACCCAGCAGAAGCCACTGCTTGCAGAATGAGTGTGTGCCAGGAGGCATCAGGGCACCCAAAGGGTGCATGAAAACCACTTGATCTCCTCTGGTTCTTGGGTGACGTCTCCAAACCTTCCATTTCTCTGCAGCTCTCCCAGCTGAGTGTCCCCCCCAGGCCTGCTAGATCCAGGGCCACCACACCAGGGTGCTCTGCTCATTAACCCCACACCAAAAGTGCCCCATTCCTCCTTTTTTTTTCACCCTGCTTTATTTCATAGAATGGTTTGGGTTTGGGAAGGACCATTCAAGGTCCTCTAGTCCAACCCCCCTGCACTGAGCAGGGACATCTGCAGCCAGAGCAGGTTTCTCAAAGCCCCATCCACCCTGGGATCATCGTGTCAAGGGCAGGACATGCCTGGCTTGGTGAGTCCTCCCTCAGCAGAGCTGTGCCCAGGTCTCAGACATCACCATGGCTGTGCTTTCTTCTAGAAAGTGCCTCTGGCAGGTGGCACTGCCACTGGTTGTTCTCCCCCAACCCTAGGTTGAATAACTTCGAGCCAGCCTGGACTGATTTTTGTGATTACCCCCCCTTTCCACACAAGATTCAAAGAGAAACAACCTATTTTAGGAAGTCCCAGGAGAGGAAAGAAACAGCAACATGTTAAAAGGATGTTGGCTTCATCATAAAATCCTGTCCTCCTGATTTCTCCTGTAAAAACAGTTGCCAAAGCCGAAAAGCTTTTTCCTTCACACTGCCAACGAGGCTGTTTAGGAGAGAACAAGATGTTTAGAAAAATTGCCTGGAAGCCCAGCAGCAAAGGAAGCAGCAGTTCAGTGTGTTGGACTGATAGGACCTTTAATGAAGGGCTCAACATCTTGGAGCTCGGTGTCTGCCTGGAGCTGTGAACATTCAGGGTTCAGGAGGAGAAGGCAACGGGGGGTCAGCCAGGGTTAAGTGGCCACTTTCACCCCAAAACACCATCAGGCTTTTTCCAGATGGTCCCAGACCAACCTGCAGTGCTCGTACCCCTAAATTGTGCCTTAACCCCCTGTGAAAAGAAAATTGGGCTGATTTACAGCTTAAAACCATCAGATTGCTCTTAAGCACCAGCAGAAGAAATCCTCAGCTTCTAGATGTCTACCAAGCCATTGAAATGTCTTCTTCTGCCAGCACATCTAAAGCAGCAGCCGCCTCCTTGACACCACACATTTATGACCAAACAAACTAGACAAAAAAGGGGAAAAAGGAACAAATTAAAAAAAAAAAAAAAAGGAAAGGGGGGGGGGGGGGGGGAAAGGAATAACAAAACTGAGTAGCAAAAAGCAGAAGGAATAGCAAAAAAAAGTAGTACCAGAAAAAGCAGAAGAAATGGCAGAATGGAGTAATAGCAAAATGTGCACAACTAAAGCAAACTATGGAACCAGCTTTGCAGCCCAGGAGCTTGCAGGTGGTGCAGGGGTTGCACAGTCTTGGAGGACCTTGGACCTCCATCCTTGCAGATCAGGTGGGATAAAGCCCTGAGCGACCTGGTCTGGCCTGGTTTGAGCAGGAGTTTGGACTGGAGATCTTTCAAGGTCCCTTCCAGTCTGAGTTATCCCTTGATCCTACGATTTGGTGGTTCTTAATACACTGCTAAGTGGTTCCTGGGAGACAGAAAGGCTTTGGTTTCATCCTTAAACCATTTATTTCAAAGGTCCCAGGTGGCAAAATGTGTCGTTGGTGCTCTCCAGCAGCCCTGCCCCGTGAGCTGCTCAGCTCTGCACCCTTCCAGCTCTCCCAGCCCTGTCCTAGGGCCACCTCCAGCCCTCTCCAACCCTCTGCCTCTGGGATGTGCTCGGTGGCCCCATCACCTGCCTCAGGACAGGGCTCTGGCACTCGGCCAGCTGGGGTTCTGCTCCTTGGGAATGAGAAGAGGAGGTTTGGGAAGCTCTGGAGGCTGGATGGCACTGCCCAGCCATCGG
>NW_008594050.1:29819-32697 GCF_000691845.1 Merops nubicus | reverse complement strand
CAGAAAAATACAAACTCCATGGGCTGAGATAAGGAGAATTCAATACAACAGTGCAGAAGTAACAGTAAACAACAGCAGTAACAACAGGTATAACAAAATATAACAAAGAGTACGAAGGAAACAGATCCCCTCAAGGGCTCCAGATGGCACCTGCGCTGCACCCCCCAAGCAGGGAAACCCCTGGCCCGTAACCTGCCCCTGCCCCTGGCTTGCCCAGCCCTGCTGCTGTGGCACGATGTCAGCCTGCCAGCCAATAACATCCCAGCTGGCCCGGCTGTCTGCCCAGCTGGAGCTCCCTCCAACTGCAGGGAAAACCAACCCTCACCCAGCCCAGCCAGGACACCAGCTCTGCAGAGGTTTGGCAGCCAGGACAGATTTTCTCCTGCCAAGCTGAAGGGGTTGTGTCCTCACCCTCCTGGCACTGCGGACATTGCTATTCATCTCACTTATTCTGCAGTGGCCACCAGCATTATCTGAAAGCTGACAAGGTATTTTAAGGGTTTGGCAGCTCAGTATCTTCTCCCTGAACTCTCCACTCCCAACCACCTAATTTTGGAGCACCTGCAAAGCTCATGGGGCTGAGAGCATGCTGCAAGGGCATTCAGGCTTACCTAGGGGTAAGGGGGACCTCATCTATAGGTCTTTGACCTATAAGGGTGGTCTCATCTACAGGTCTTTTAGGGTCAAGGCCTGGCCCCACTATCATACTCCCAATGAAGCATTCTGTGACCAGGCATAGTTTGCTCCAAGCCTGGAGAAATGCATGCCCATAGGAAAGGGGTTTTTTGGTCACACCACGCTCTGGGCTTGTAGGATCTGCTCCTTGGGCTGAAGAATCAGGAAAAAATCCAAACAGCAACTTGTGGCAATGAGTCTTTATTATAAATATTTGTTCCACCTGGCAGGGCAGTGACAGCAAGAGGGACTTGGTGGCCAGCTGGTCCACACTAGCCCGTGACACCCGGTCACAGTGCCGGTCCCGACGGGGCACAGGCTGGCTCCATCTGTAGCAATGGCACCCACCACTGTGGGACCTTTTGGAGCAGTGCCGTGAGCATCATCTGCTCCCTGCAGGGACAGACCTGGAAGGGTCAGTCGGATGGTGGACAGCAGAAAAGGAATTTCATTTTTTCCTTTGAAGCTTTTTCATAATTTTCTTCACCCAGAGATTCTTGGGGTCGGCGCAGACCTTGGCCCCAGTGGCAGCCACAATCCTACAGTGAGGAAATGAGAACAAGGGAACAAGAACATGAACCATGAGTCATTCCCATCCCACGCGCTACTACCCTTTGTGTACGCAGCCCCATCCTGGACGGAGGCTTGGAGCCACCTTCAGCGCCCTGCACCTTCTTCAGGCTGTCAGTGCATGTTTCAGTTTTCCTAGCCTACCAGCATTAGCAGAAAGCACCAAAACATCTTTTTTTTTTTTCTTTTTCTCTTCTTCCCACCCCACAAAGCTACTTTCCTACCACAGCCCCCACTCCCAGCTGGGACTGGGCTGTCCATGGGACAGGACAGGGTGGGGGCAGCAAGCTCCTGAACTTGATGCCATGCCTGAGGTGGAGGGCAAACCCCAGGAGTACTCACACAACTGCTGGCAAGGAGCAGTCTCTGGGTGTCTCGTAGACACTTTGCGCCCGTCGGACATGTTTCTGCGCATACTTGAAGCAGCACTCGACAGGCATGAAGTAGGCTGCAAAGGGGAGGGAGAGATGTTGTCAACACCCTCAGCAGCATTTTGTAGTTAATTGCATCACCAGAAGATGACACCACGGGATATCAAACACAGGTTGGAGGCCCTGGAGATACTCAGCAGCTCTCACAGCATCCACAGCACAGATTTGATTCCCTTCATGGCAGCAAGCACAGGACTGGGAGAAGCAGAGAGCCAGCAAGTGGGGAGCAGAACAGTGTGGGACCTGGCACCCCCCAGCCCACATGGTTGCAGCTGCCAACGTGCACAGTGATCTCGGGGTGCTCAGTCTGGGGATGAGGATCTGGGGCTTTCCAAGGCAGAGGGCACAATTTGAAAGATGTTTTGGGAGCCTCCAAATAGCTGCACATTTCCCCCCACACACACCCCTTCCAACCACTTCCTCATCTAGCTGAGACCTGGAGAATGGCTGCCAGAGTCTCCTCCAGGCTCCTGCAGCACCTCCCCAGGGTTGTATTTCCTGAGGTTGCCCAGAACCCTCTTCTTCCTTCCCTGTACCCCAGGATGTGCCACCCTGCCCTGACCAGAGCAGTGCTCCTCCTGCCAGCAGCACCATCCCTTCTCCCTGCCAGGGTTTGCTGCCTGACCTCCCCAACAATATGTCCCCAGTAGAGACCCCAAACCCTGACCTACAGTAGGGGCCCAGGAGGTGCCTTACCTGTGGCATGGTGCAGGGAGAAGGTGAGGAGCAGGATGAGCAGAAGGACTGTCCTTGCAGTGAGCATAGTGGCTGTGTTGAGGGCTCTTTATCCTGCTTTGTGCTACCCTGGATGGTGTCTGTGGCTTTTGGTTCTCGCCACACCATAATTTATCCTCCACATCCCACCCATTTTTCCAAAGACCTCAGAAGTTCTAAGAAGCCTCTTCCCAGGGACAAGGGGATTTCTGTCATTGTTTATTTGGGGGACACAACCAGCAGTGGGTGGTAGAGGCTGAGGAGCGGGGCAGCCACTTCTGCTTTCTGAAGAAGAGCCATGAGGCTGCGAGGGTCTTCCAGGAGACTTTGGGGAAACCAAAAAGTTTACCCAGGAAACTGAAAGTTTACCCAAGAAAGCAGATTAAGAATAACTTTCTGTGAAGGCAAGACGTCAAGTGTAATGCTCGGCTGCTCATTTTTAACAGGAGAGACAACCCAAAATCTCAGAGCAGGAACAGGTCATTGAT
>NW_008594050.1:0-29788 GCF_000691845.1 Merops nubicus | reverse complement strand
CAGGTTTGCCTGGGTCATCAAAGGCAAGTGGCTACTGAGTCCCCTCCAAGCCACCCTCACCAACCACCCTGCCCACAATAAGGGCACTTGGTTAGGCAGTGAAGCACTTGGGATGGGATGGGATTGGGATGAGATGTTGTCAGGCAGAAAAAGCCACACTGGACTAAACTAGAAGGGACTTCAAAGCAGGGGTGGCAGGGGTGCTTTTGGTGGGTTCAGGAGACTTTATAGAAGGGGAAGAAATGGGGGACCACCAGTGGGGCATCTAAGGAGAGTCTGGGTCTGATTCGCAAGCATTGCCTCTGCCTCTCACAGCAGTGATGGGACTGAAATGAGGTCAGAGGGATGGAGATTTGTGATTATCCATGTACAGACAGGTCATTCTGCAGGGATATGGGACAAACCCTACCACGATTCGAAAAGAGTCATCCCAGACCCCAGAGAGCACCCTGAGGGCAGGAGGGGCAGGTGGCACACACACCACCAGCAGCACCACAGAGGTGGACATCAGGCCAGTTCCATGCAGACATTTTTCTCCTCAAAAAGGTAAGATGCAGCTGCAGTCTGTGTGCAAAGAGGGGATGAGGACCCAGTGGGAACCCATGTTGGATGACAGTGAGTGGGAGCGTGGGAGGGGACCTGGCTGCGGCTTGGGGATGAGGCAAGCCAAGGCTTTTGGAGGACAAGAAAGGTGGAAGCAGACTTCCTGGAAGATTATCTCATGTTTGCACAGCTTCTCTGGAAGAAGAAAGGAGAAGGAAACAAATCAAATGTGCTGATAGCACTGGTTTGGAAGATGTGAGCTGCAGGACATCAGGTCTGGTGGCCTGGCATGGCAGCAGAGTGGCTGTGCAGAGAGCTGGCCATGGCACCCTGGTTTCTAATGCCATTTTCCCCTGGGAAGGGCTCTGCAAGAAGAAAACACCCAACACCCTGAGCCCCCTTCCACACAGTCTGCATCTGCCCTGGCCCTCCCACCTTCACTTTTACACCTCTCATCATGTCCCTGATGTACAGACCCTCAAGCCCTACAAACCACCAGGGTCACGCCACTTCCTACACAACGGTTAAAAGTAAGGAGCAGTAATTAATGGAAAATTGAACTAACAGCATTCTTCAACCAGCATCTCCTCACACAGAAAACTTCATGTGCCAAGATCTGAGCTCTCTTTTCAGGTTTGTTTGAGGCACAAGGTCAGTCTTCCTTTCCCTTAGTTCATTAATCCTGTTCCCAGTCCTATCAGAAGTGTTAATAGATGCCTCCTCCTTTCCCTTTACTAATTAATCATGTCCCCAGTCCCACCAGAAACATTAGTAGATATTTCCACTATCTGCTTTTCATAAAACAAATCAGTACATGTGAGGTATTTGAGGTCCTGGAGAGAGGATGAGGGTCTCTGGAGGACTGGGCTTTCCTCTGTGTTCCTGCCCCAGCAGTGGACCTTTGGGCTTGGCTTTCATCTTCTCCGGTCCCTTCAAAACTGCTGTGCCTGGAGTGCTCCCAGCAACCTCCCAGGCCATCCGCAGTGGTGGCACAGCCTCTTCTCCAGGTGTGGAGCTTCAGGGCCTCCACTAGATCTGCCTGGTTAGGCAAATGGAAAGGCTAGCAGGCATCTGTGTAGAGAGGAGAGGACAGCTGGGCTGTGCACATGATTTTATTGGTGTGCAGACCAACTGCAACCTCACTAGAACTTATAACTACCTCAAGTTCTCTGGCTGAGGAAAAAACCCTACTTGAGAAATTAAAATGGGTAAGGATGGACAAAAAAAAAAAAAAAAAAACAACGTAAAGATGGGAAATCTTTTCTGACTCATACAGTATTTGCGGTTTTACGTGGACAATCATAAAAATTAATATTTAACAGGGTACGTGAATAGGCTTCATGTGACAAATGCCAAAGAAAATGAAACAGTACAAGGCACTTGCACACCAGGCATGGTGGTCCCTGGCACTGACACCATCTAAACCCTCTCTGGAGGAAGCCTTCATCACCATCAACCATGGCTGAAAGGACAAAGGTGAGACTGTAACAATAACCAACTTTCCTAAATTTACCAGAGCCTTCTTGCTAGGAATAATAGAATTGGAAAAGGCAAGTCAATGTGCTGGCAGAAACAGCATTACAAATGATATGGTAGATAGCAAAAAAACCCTACAAACAGAGGTCAAATCTAGATCTTAGATGGTGATGCAAAGCCATTTAGCATTAGACAATCTACTAGCAGTCAAAGGAGGGGTTTCTCCTCTCATTAACACCAGATATAATGGCAAAAGACACCTAAGGATTTTTCATAAAATGAAAAAAAAAAAAAACAAACAAGGCACCCTTTTGCTGAATTGGGAGAGTCCTGCACAGCTGTCAGGAGGGGGCACCAAGACCAAGGAAACAGGGTGTCTCAGTGGTCTGAAGGCTCCTGAAGAGTAAAAGCAACAGTCTAAAACACTTTCTCAAACTGAGGCACACCTTCTGGTGCACCCCAGACATCTCCAGACATCTCTCCCTGGAAGTGCTGCAGCTGAAATCTTGTTCCTCAGGAGCTGGGAGCACTGGTAGTGGAGCTGCCAGGGTGGCTGTGCTTGGGGACTGGCTAGGCATCGTCAAGCTGGTGGCAAGTTGTGGCTTTTGCACCACTTGGTAGGGGTTTTTTGTGGTTTTTCTCTTTTTGGTTAGTTGTTTTTCTGTTTTTTTTCCAGTGTTAAGAAGGAAAGAAGGAGGGAGCTGGAGGATGCCTGGATTTACAGCATTTGTTTTCCCAAGCCACCGCTACGTGTGATGGAGCCCTGCTCTGCTGGCAATGGATACTCACCTGCCCACTGGTGGAGTGACTGAATCCCTTATTTTGCTTTGCTTGTGTGTGCAGCTTTTGCTTTACCTGTTAAACTGTCTTTATCTCAACCCACTAGTTTTTTCACTTTTGTCCTTCCGATCCTCCTCCCCAGCCCCAAACTCTGGCAGGATTCACTGGTGAGCTCCTCATGGCTCCTGGCACAGAGGGGATTTCCACAGCTCTACATGGGTCAGTCCTGTGTCTTGCTTGAGTATCCCCTGTCTGTTCTACCTGCCCAGGGAGCTCTGCAGGGAAATCCTTCCTCTGCAGCACAGCTCATACTCTGGAGGCCTGGGGAAGATGTGGCAGCTAGGCTGTGCAACAGCCTAGGCATGGGGCAACAGGAGGGACAACCTGAAAGCCCAAAACCAATGGCAGGTTTGCATTTAAAAGACCTCAGAGGTATCATCAGCCCCTTTAAGTGGACCCAAATGCCCAGAGCACCCATGCAGCACTGTCCTGTCCCCCTCCCTGCCTGCCCCAGTGATACCCATGAGGTTTTGAGAGGCCATGGGAAGAGCTTCCCTCCACCCCCAGCCCCTTGACCATCTCCATGCCTTGACCAGCTGGCAGCAGTGCAGTTGCTGGAGCTGGGAGAAGAAAGGACACCACTCTCCAATATCATATGAAGTAAATCTTTATTTTGTGCCTGTGCTCGGCAAGCTGATGCTGGTGAGGCCACAGAACCCCAGGAGCTGGTGCCTGGCTGGTCGCTGTGTCGCAGGGCCTTGGCATGTCAGTGCCATCCCTTAGCAGGGATCTCCACAGCCATTTCCAGGAGGATGACTTTATTAGTCATCATCTTCCTCCCCCCAAGGATGTTGGGTAGCCTGTACCAGGCCACACGCTCTACATCATGGGTCAGTACGTCCTTTCATTTCATGAAGCTCTGCAACTCTTTTCTGCACCCAGGGAAGCTCTGGGTTTGCACAGACTTTGGTCCCATTTGTGGTCTCAAACCTGCCAAGATGAAACGTGAAGTTTCATGAGAAATGACAACTGTAATCTTACTTGTGTCCATGCCATCCTCCCTTCCGTGTGCTCCTTCTCCTTTCCCTTTGGCCCTGCATGCTGCCCCTGCATACTTGGTCCTCCAAGCAGCTCATTCTGCATCCCAATGCCCCTAGAGCAGAGACTTCAGGAGCAGCAGTGGACTCATGTCCTTAACTAAGACCTGTAGAAGTGATCAGACAGTCACATCCTCCCCTTTTCATGCTGGACAACTGCCACTTGTGGAGGCCATGCAGACACCCAGTCCTGTCCCCAGATGGGATGGATGAACTGGAACAGTTCACTGGAACAATTCACCCAGAGAGGTGGTGGAGGCCACATCCCTGGAGACATTCAAGGTCAGGTTTGATAGGGCCTTTAAAGGTCCCTTCCAATGCAATGCATTCTATGATTCTATGATGAACTGAACCCTGAATTGCCCAGGAGACAGCACAATGGTGTGGAAATGATCAGGACTTACACAATTGCTGGGGAATAACACTCCTTGGGAGTTACGTAGAAACCCTTCAGGTTAGTCAGCCTGAGACGTGTCTTAGCATAACGGTAGCAGCACTCCCTTGGTGCATAAGGCGCTGGAAAAGACAAACAGGGAGACAGTGAACACTGGCTTCGGAAATCTACTTTTAAGACCTTACCCTGTGACAAGGCTGGTGCACAGAACATCTGCTAAGTCCTGCAGCCCTGAGGAGCCCCAGGTGCTTTCCTTCCTTCCCAGGGCAGACAGCTGTTCCAGGTTATCACCCAGCTTCAAAAGCCTTGCCATCAGCTTTGCCAAAGCCACCCAAACCCAGGACCAGTCTCCATCCCTCCCTGCACCCTGGGATGTATCACCCTGCCCCAACCAGGGGATTGCGTCTCCTGCCAGCAGCACCATCCCCACTCCATACTAAGGTTTCTTGCCTGACCTCCCCACGGAGATGACCCCAAGCCCCAGCCCGCAGCAGCGGCCCATGAGGTGCCTTTACCTGCATCACAGCAGAGGGAGAACATGAGTATCAATGGAAGCAGCAGGACCATCCTTGCACAGAGCATAGTGGCTGTATGAGGGCTCTTCCTTGCAGGGTGCTGCTCTGTCTCTTTGAGAGCTCAACTGTGAGCTCAAGCAAGAAATACTGCAATTTATCCTCTCCACCCACTCCCACATTAGCCCTTTTCCAAAGAATTTCAACCAAATTGAAGTGAAAGCCCTGTATGTTTCCATCCAGCAAGGGAATTTCCATGACACTTGGATTCTTCAGGGTTACTGACGGAGATGATACCTAGAAAGAATGAGCAGACTGCAGCACTTCTGCATTCATACAGACAGGGCTTGTAGGAAAGCCACAGGGGAAGTGAAATCGTCCTCTGCAGAGTTGTGAACTCCAGGGCTCCCAAACCCACGGACAGGGATTTGTGGCAATAGGAAAAGCAAAGCCTGTGCAAAGTCCCTTTTCAGCCCCAAAGTCAACATAAACATGCTGGAGACGGTCGGATGGCTTCTGAACTCCCTAGAGAGCATTAAGGAGAAACAGGGTAACAGCTGCTGCCACCAGCTTGAAAGCTGCAAGATGTCAAATACTGCTAGAAATCACACCACATTCCATGCTTTTCCTGTGGAGAGGAACACAAGTTTCCCAACAAAAATACTGTTTGTAGTTGGGAAGTGTGGGGTGAAAGGAGAAAGGGCTGTGACCAAGCCCCGCCTTGCAGATGAGGCTGGCTTAGCCCCTTGGCTTCAGGGCAGGACAGGAGGCTGAATTAGGCTGAGGGAAGGGGAAGGAAAAATTGGTATTCAAAGTTCTTGGGTGTTTTTTTCCAACATCTTTATCTCCTCACAGCCTTGAAGCCTCCCAGATTCTGCAGCCTCTCTGGGTTAACCCAGGAACAGCTTCATCAGCAAGGGATGTCAAGATCCTACTGTGCTTGACTCTTCCTTCCTCACTCAGCCACTCAGAGCACCAGACCCTTCTGCACGTCCTTGCCAGTCATACACAGCCCTCGCTCTGAATTTTATTCTCCCACTCACCCATTTTTTTCCAGGCTGTTAGTGGATGCATGAAGCAGCAGAGAGCTGTGCAGACTCCTGGGGCACCACAGTCCCCCTCCACCCACTGTGAGCTACCCATAGGACCACTTCAAACCTTCTTCACATTGGCACCCTGCAGCCACCCTCTGCCCCTTTGGAGCAGGACATTACACCTGACACTGTTATCCTTGGGTGTCTTTTTAAAAATGGGGGAGGACCACCCAGTGCTGAGAACTGCTCTGGTCAAGCCCAGGTTTTCTCATGTCCAACTGCAGTAGGAGACACATTTTCTGCTGAAGAAGGCTCAAGGAGCCCAGACAGGTTATTCTGGTTCTTCCCAATGTAGTAGAAATGACATTTTAGCTGCTGTGCTCAATGCCTGTGAGAGATTGAGTCCCTACATCTCCAAAGCATGACTTGGTCCCAGAGGAGCTACTATGGGCCAGCCATGCTGTGTAGCTGCCAGAGGACTAAACATAAAGCATTTCCAAAGAGGTTCCCACAACCCCTAAGGACAGTGCTGTTCCTTCCTGTGTGTGTTCAACCCAGCCAGTCAGCATCTCACTGGGTTGTAATAAACTTCCCGTGCCCTTCTGCTCCTCGCCAAAAGCATCTTTCCTTCCTCCCAGAGCTTTGTGGGTTCTCCATTCCTTTCTTGACCACCTCCTCACGTCTGCTTTGCCCCAGGCTCCCTTCTTGAAGACTCACATGCCACTCCAGGAGCCTCTCCCCAAACCTGAGCTATAGCTTCTGGGACCAGAGTGGCCACCAGTCCCCTAGAGACCATCCCCGCAAACAGCCTTTTGGAGACCACAACACTCTGCAACACAGAGCTGGGGATGTGGGCCACATTGCTGCTCCTGATGCATTTTTGTCTTGTCTGTGGTGTGCACAGGGGAAGGCCCACCAAGCACAGGTGGCATAATGCTGACATACCCATGGCATATGTCCTCAAGCTGGGAGAACACAAGCTCCCCTGCAGCCATGAAATGAGGGAACATGCACCCTGCCCTAACCATCCAAGGCTTGGACCCTGATCAGCCTCAAAGGAGTTCGAGGCTGGATAGACACGGTCTTGCTGCAAGCCCATGACACGTCTCCCATGGCGTGGCTGAACAAGTACAGGGTCACCCAGAAGCTGAGTCAGGGATGGGTGCTTTAGATGAAGAGGATCTTGAGAACAAAAACACTAGTGGGAGTCTGTTTCTGCAGAGCTGTGTTTGCTCATTTGGCAGAAGATCTGGCCTGGGATGCTCTGCTTCCCCCTTTGCAGCTTTTCAGGCTGTCACTGTCTCAGCCAATTCACAACTCCCTGGAGACCTTTTGGTGTTTATTCTTCTACCTTTTTCAAAAGGGAAAGGCTTAAGTGCAGTTATTAACTGATGAGTCCTGGAAAGCCCCACTGCTCACCCGGCTTCCCTTTTCATTTGAGTGGGCTCTGGAGAATTTGCTTGTTTACATGAAAAATGAACAGCATCCTCTTGATTCTGCAAGGAGGGAAGCTTGAGGGACAGCTCAGGTGCAGCTTTTGGCAGAAGTGGTGGCAGTGTGAGGAGGAAGGAGCTGGACAGAACATGCCCCGTGCTTGGAAATGGGATCTCAGGAGCTAACTGGGCACACCCGGCTTTGCTGGAACACAGCCACACAGGCATCATGCTGCTGGAGAGAGCACAGGCTCTGTGCTGCAAAAGCACCTGGGCTGCCAAGTCAGGACAGAGGTGGCTGAGCATCCCCAAGTGCCTGAAACCTGTCCCCAAGCAGAAGGTGGGAGGGTTAGCAATAGGTTCTTCCCTATTATCACAGCGTCATAGAAAGGTCTGGGTTGGAAAAGACCTTAAAGATCATCTAGTTCCATCCCCCCTGCCATGGACAGGGACACCTCCCACTAGACCATGTTGCTCAGGGCCCCATCCAACCTGGCGTTGAACACTTCCAGTGATGAGACATGCACAGGTTGCTCAGAGCACTGTCCAGCCTGACCTGGAATGTTTTGAGGGATGGAGCCTTGACCACATTTGTGGGCAACTTGGGCCAGTGTCTCACCACAATCACAGTGAAGAATTTCTTCCTAATATCTGATCTAAATCTTCCCTCTTTCAGTTTAAAACTGCTACTCCTCATCCTATCACTGCACTCCCTGATTAAAAGTCCCTTCTTTCCTGTAAGCCCCATTTAAATACTGTAAGACTGCTATAATGTCGCCCTGGAGCCTTCTGTTCTTCAGGTTGAATTATCTTCTGTTCTACCCTACTACTTCTGTTCTACTATTTGAGTCCTCTCCATTTACATTATGAAACATTCTAGTTTTATTTCCATTGAAAACTCTGCTTTCAGAGTGTAAAGCCCTTCCAGATTTCTTTCAGATGCTCACTCGAGGGTCTCTTCATCTCTCTTTTGAAGCTCTGGTTGGCCCAGAATACAACCACAAAGCAAAGGCAATGCCTTTCTGGAGTCAGTGTTCACTCTGCAACCATGCCAGGTCCTACAGTCTGGAGACATTTCACGAAGAGGAACACAGTCTCTTCCAAAGTCCGCTTTCTACAGCTGGACAGTGGGGACCACCAAGTACTGGAAGGTGGTGATCCCAGCTACATCCCGCATGGTAAGTCCTGCCTGGCATCATGAGACACAGAGGCTGAAGGAAGGTTGTGTCCAGGAGTCCTTCCCTAGGGGATTATCTGCACTGTTACTTGGCAAGCTCACCCACTAGTGCAGGGGAGAGAGCAGAACCTCACCACAGCTGGGCAGGGACCCCTCACCATGATGCACCTGGACCGGAAATTGGAAGTGGACACTGCTAACAAAAAGTAAGAAAAAGTATGTGACACCAGTTTTCTCAAATGCACTGAAAAGGAGATGTTTTTCCATTTTTCTTCAGTGAGATTGGTCAGCTACTTCAAGGTTAAGTGCAGGTTAGAGCTGAGATGTCCGGAGGAGCTGCTGCTCCCAAGGCAGACTGTGCTGGAAAGGCTTCTGCGTCAGGTAGCAATCAGAGGAAATGATGCTTGATGAGGACTTCAGCCTCCTTTATTTCAACCCTGACCTTTTTTGTGCTCCTAGAATTAGAGACAGCAGTGGAGAGCTGCTCCAGCTCAGCTTTTAAAGCAAAGCACATTTTTCCTTGCACTTCAATAGCTCTTTGCCTCCTTAGCCCCTCATCCTTGGTCCCTTTCTTGCAACTGATGGCAACCCTCTCAACCTTTGTCTTTTAAAAGTTTTAAACAGGCACAGGGACTGCCCTGGGGACAGCACCCCAAGCACCACCCAGCAGGATGCTGGACAGAAGGGTGGTGGGTGGGCTACACATGGGTGCCATCACCTTGAAGCTCAGCAGTCACAGTGTCCCAGGGCAGGATAAAAGGGAGCCTCTCATGCCCTCCTGCCAGATCTGGCCCTGGGGCAGCCCAAAGACATCCCAGGCAAAGTCCTTGAGGAGCTGGTGGAATTAATTGGCAGGGGCTGAGGGAGGGAGACTGGAGGCTGGACAAGGCTGCTGGAGATGAAAAGAATCACCAGTCCCTGGGGGTGCCTGAGGCTATCAGGCCTTTTCAGCTGGATAACGGTGGCAAGACCAAGGGAATGCCTTCTTGAGGAACACTGCAGGGCTCACTGTCCTCATCCCCCATGGAGACTTGGGCAGCAGCAGTAAGAAATGGGATGCAGAGATGTTGCAAGGGGTTCCAGTGCTTTGGAGCACCCACTGGTGTCCTGCCAGGTAAGGGAAGAATTCTTGCTCCCAAGGTCAAGCAAGCTGGGGGCGTTTGACCACTCTCAGAAGCCTCTGAGATGGCTCCAGGTTGAGGGACAACAGGGTTTGGGGATCTCTTAGGTGGCATGAGCAGCCTGTGGGATAAGGGGGCAGGTCTTGCTCATGTGCTCAGGCAACAGCAGCACTGGGGTCAGGAAGGAGTTTTCTTCTGGGGCAGATTGGCACAGATCCCCAGGGATTTTTTGCCTTCCTCTGCAGCATTGAGCATTACCATTTGTCAGGGCTCCTCTGTTCTGTTTTGGCTGGGTTACTGCCTGCTGCTCATGCACCATGAAGATGACCTCTCATGCCCTGCAGCTGGGGGGAGGAAGGCTTCCCCCCCATCACTGGGCTAGCAAGTGTCTATGGTTTTGTTTTTTTTTTTTTTTAAATTGCCTCTGCAGCACTGAGCATGGCCATTTGCCAGGGCTCCTTTGGGCCATTTTGGCCAGGTGCCTGCTGCTTGTACTCCATGAAGTCAGCCTCTCATGCCCTGCTTCCAGGGGCAGGAAGCTTTCTTGTCCTCTGTAACATTAAGCACAGCCCCTCTGAGGGTTGTAGCTCCTCTGGGTTTATCCAGCGGAGACTTCAGCTACAAGACCAGCCCTTGCAGTGACATAAACATTGAGAAAATCCTCATAAAAGTGGACATTACACGAAGCATGGAAGAACCACAGCCACAAAGCAGAACTGCACTGCAACTGCGGAGCCAAAGCAGCCAAGGGGACATCCTGCACTCTGATAAGCCAGCATTATGAAAGAGGTGGTCTGTTCACTTGACCAGAGGCTGCCCCAAGCACAAACACGCTTACTCAGCATTTCTTAGAAAAACCACCACGCTGAATAGAGACAGACATTTTGTACATCACAGTCCAAGTCTCAAACCAGAGAGGACAGAGAGGGCTTCACAGCAATAATCGTGCCTCCCATGTCACCCTGGAGAGAAGCCAGGACTTGGATAAGACAGTAGCAGAGGTATCTCACTTTCCGGTCTAGACTGCAGGGAGCAGTGAGAGGGGACAACACAGGAGCCAAGGGTGACCCCAGCAGCTGAGGGGTGACACAGTGTCTGAGCATGGGACACAGAGCCACGTGCTGGCAACAGGGGCTGTCAATGGTCCCAGTCATGCTAAAGTGAGGAACAAGATCCAGGAGCCATTTAGGATTGTTAGAGGGTGGCCACTCAGCAGCAGAAGGACACGTGGACAGAGGGAGGGCTACAAAATGAAAAGACCCAGCCAGCCAGGAGACAAGATACCTACAGCATAGGCCTATCCAAGAGGCAGGGCCAGAGACAGGCTATCAGAGCAGCACTTCTACAACACATTCAAAACAAGGCCTAGAGACTCAGGCCTGGGATTAAATGGGGCTTGTGGGCCTTGGGCAGAGGGGAGATGTGGGGTTGCGAGGGGGAACAGGAGTGGTTGGATGAGTCCATCCACAGACGAGGCAGTGTGGTTAAAGCCAACGAGTGCCCTCAAGGCCTGCCATCGTGACTTCTGAGGAATCCTGTGGGGTTGTGAAGGCATGGAGGTGAGCTTGTGTGGAGTGTCAATGACTCCTTGGTCTCATAAGGTCAACATAAGCAGCTGGCTAACAAAGTAGTGGAGAGGGCTTGCACTAATATGGAACTGAAACCAAAGATATACGTCAGCAAGGGACCAGGGTGGGCACAGCATGACCATGGGACCCTGTCTCCTGCAAACTGGGGGAAAACCTCGAAGGAGAAGCACCTGTCTTTCACACTAGGTACAGAAGACAACTTTTGTTCCACCTGGACTTGACAAACTTGGCATTAGTTTTCTTCTGGGCCAAATTCTACACCTGAGGCAGCCCATGGGCTTCCAGGAAGAGGCCAGGAAGGTGCCCAGTTGGACATCCTTCTCACAAAGTCTTTTCCTGGACTGTCAGACACAGAGAAGCCAGGGAGGAGCAGCAAAGCTGGTGACCATGTGCCACCAGTCAGCCAAGGAAACAGGCATCCAAAAGCTCCGTCAGGGCCCCCCACCAGTGCCTGCACCCACTCTGAGTGTGGGAAATGATTCACCAGTGTCGCGGCTGGCTTGTTTACACAGCACTCCCACACTCTCTGACTCTAACAAAGAGGAGGAGAAAAAAGGAAAAAAAAAAAAAAAAAGCTATTTTTCTTTCCAAAGGATTTCTTATCTCCTAAATGACCTTTCTGGCCTGGTGACTCATCTGGGGGAAGTTTTCACAGCATGCTGGTGGTGCCAGAGCATGGGGTAGGGTGGCTGCACACCACAGGGTAAAGGCATGGCTGGGACAAGGGCTCCTGGGATGCAGGGGAGATGCTGACCCCTGATCTCCTTGCTCCTTCCAGCTCCTCACTCCAGGCAAGTCACTGGGCATTGACTCTTCTATTGCATTGCCTTTCCCACCTCGCCTTCCTGACACTAGAGAGAACGACACATGGGCAACCCAAGCCCTGCTGGAGTGAGAGGAGGTCCTGCCTCAACCCTTGGCCACTTACAGGACAGGCTCAGAACATAACATTTGTTTTTTTCTGTAGGTTACTGTGTGGTTGTAGCTTTGCTTAAAGAAAGCAAAAACCCAAATGTTTTTTCAGTATTGTCTTGGCAGGATGGGAAATGCAACTCCCTGAGAGAAAATATACTCCCTGCAAATTTTTGGCAAGACAGTGAAGCTGTGGAGGAATAGTCTGACTAGTTGCACTGGCTTTGTCAGCTCTCAGAGATGCTGAGATTCCCCCCATGGTGCTTAATAAAATGCACTCATCTCCACACCTCTCCAGGGACCAGGCTCGGTCACCCAGCCCTGGGCTGAATCCACCGAGCACAAGAGTTTTAAAATAAGGACTTTATTTGATTTCTAGAAAAAAATACAGAACACATATCTCTCACACACACAGAGTCATATATGTACTCAATACACAAATCAAACAGAGCTTTTAACAGTCACTGAGCTTTACAGAAAATAACATTTTTAAGCCACATGAACCAGTGACACCCACAAGCTCCATCCTACTGCACCAGAATTTACCTTGTGCCCTCCCATACTGCCTATCACACAGCAGTTCCACCCCTTCCCACCCTGGGTTTCAACTGCCCCCCACGAGGGGTGCCAGGGCCCTGCCTGTAAACAGCTTAGAACCAGGGCAGGGGACCAAGACAAGCACAAGAATGGACCCAAGCTGTAGGAGCTTGGATCAGCTCCTGCTGATGAGTGCCAGCATGACCATGGCATCAGAGGAGCCAACCATGGAGCTGAAACTTGTGCCTTTGTAAGTACTGTGGTGGGACTCAAAGTGATCAGATCTGGTGCACATTTGCTCCAAGCTGAGGACTTCACCTCTAGCAAGACAGGCGTCCACTCCATTTACTGCAGTGCCTAGAGAATGACCAAGCTCCCATGGACATGCCATGGACAATCCAAGACCAGCAAGGATACAGAGAAGGCACAGTGTTTTCCCATGTTTTCCCAAAAAGGTCTGGACTCCACGATGCTCCAGTAGCAAGAACAGGACATAACATACATTCAAATGGCTACATAATTTTACGACAAAATTAGTATTTTTAGTGTTTCATATAAAACTAATGCCATAGATCAGCAAGGCCACAAGCCTCAGCCATGCATGAGTGAAGTGGGTAGGGAACAACACTGACAGTCCCTGATTTACCATCCACATAACTCAACCCCAGCCACTGTTAGACTGCTGGGCTGCACAAGGAAGGGCTTCACACACCCGCAGCTCCTAATTAGAAACAATCTGTACTTGCAAAGCAAGCTGAATCCCTGGCTCCCTTCTCTCAAGTCAACAGAATGCAGAAATAAGGGAATGAATGGTGGCAGAAAACCAACACCTGCAAATCTATCCTATACCTTCGTGGCTGGGTGTATGCCCTGAAGGTATGATCTGATGGAGCTGATAGGCCACCTTCCTCTAGCTCTGCATTACAGCTGGCCAGTTGGTTTTTATTTGATTGTCTTCCTTACTATGTATTTTTGCTTCCATTTTTTTCTATATGCATATTTATACTCTGTGATTTGATCCACTGACATTGCTTAGATAGGGATCTGACCTTTGATATGTGTCTCTGCCTACAAAGCATCATATTGTGAAGGCCTTTGCACACTCCAGAAGAATTCATACTGGAGTCTATGTTTCATAAGGGCTTTCAGGAACTGACCACAGATCAAAGATAATGCAAAAGATAAAAGTAATGTCTAGATGTGTGAAAATCAAAATCAATTTGTGTTAAAAAAAAAAAAACTGACACTGTTATGGTGCTTTAATAGCCTGGGGATCAGTGCTATCAAAAAAACAAACAAAACATAAACTAAAATGCAGCTGAAATGTAGGACCACAAACATGTATTTTGTGCATTTTTGTAGATCAGCAAATATGTTTATTTCTAGAGAGAATCTGCAACCAGAAGGATGGTACATCTGCTGTGGTGGAGTAATTCCTATATAACTAAATGCACAGTTGCCTTTAGCTCCTCCAAGAGAGTATTTCCTGGGTTTTGGGCTTGTAAAGAACAGCAAAAACCCTCCAGTGCTATCAGAGGAATAACAAAGTTATTGGATGACTTGTTTTCTCCCATTTGCAAAAGCTCATCCACATTATCCTGCCCTGGTGTTGGATGCAGCTGGACACAGGACACATCAGCTGAGTGAGGGGTTTTATTTTAGTTGATTTGCCAAGATCCAGGTCTCAGACTAAAGCTTCCAGAAGAAATGCCCATAGCTGTTGAAGATGGCCTGATCTCAAGGAGAAGATAGATCATGGGTTACCAGCTCCTCTGAACATGAAATCAGTAGCACTGACCTCCAGCCCCCTAGTCAGCTGTGGTTTCCATCACATCCCTCTGAAAAGCTAGACTAGCCTTTGAGTCTCCAGCAAGAGTAAATGGGTTATTGATCAGCTCAAGGAGAACCAGCACCCAGCTGACCACCAGCATCAGCCTCCATCTGACAGAGCAGCCACCTGCAGTGCAAAGACAGAAGCAGCAGAGTGTTTAAGTGCAAATTGTGTGGGTTTGGTATTATGATTGCTCAAGGTGGCTGAGCCCGAGTCCAGCAGCATGGGCGAATGGCTGGCTTCTCAGCTGGGGCATGAAGAAACATAGAAAAATTCCCAACAACACTTTGGAAATTCACCTCTGCCTACCACCTCGCAGAGCTTCCAAGCAGCTCCGGGACAGCACGGCCTTTGCATGTAACAGTGCCAGAAGAAGGAAAGCATCTCATTTATTTCCAAAATACTGTCATGGTCAATGACAGATTAGATATATTTTTTGACGATCTCCTCTGGCAAACAAAAAGTTTTCTCCGGTATTTTTATTGCTTGCCTTGCTTCCTACCAGTCACCAGTTTAGCATAAACTTAAATTTCCTGCAGCAACAGACATGTAGTTTAGGCAAAAAATGTCCACAACATGAAGCAGTCAGATTACTTCCATTGGATAGCCACTGTTCCCCTGTCCCTCCTTGTGACAGAGCAAACCCTGTACCGTTTCTCTTGACATTTCTTCTGTTTTGACTCCAAATTTTAGATATAGCCATACAGCAGCAACACTGCAAGCCATCAGTCCACCTACCACAGAAACTGGGATAACAAAGTGCATTTGAGGTCTTGACAAGAAGCTGGGAAGAGGCAGGTCCTTTGATCTTTCTGTAGTCATCTGCGCTCTGGCTTGGCCTGAGTATGCTTGATTAGTAAAAATCAATGTCTCTGAAGGCTCTCGCTTTCCTAAAGGTGATGAATAATCAAATGTTCTGCCACCAAAAGGATCTGCAGAGGAACTGACAACCTTATTGGTATGGACAGAAGGACCTCTGTTTATGGCAGTTGTGGAGTTTAGAGCAGAAACTGAAGGAGTCTGCGGTGGAACTGGTGTGGTTGGGACTGTGGTGATTTCCATGCTGTCCAGGACGGAAGGGAGATCTGAACTAGAACTGCTAGAAGCATTGTTTGGTGTGTTGGCTCTTGCTCTTGTAGGGTCCAGCAATTCATTTGTAGAAAGTACAGGATGGTCAGTAATTGCAATGGGGTCTGAATTTGAGCTAGGAGAAGCTGTGTCTTGAACATCAGCCACAGCATAGGCAGCATGTCCTACAGGTTCTTTTGTAGATACTATGGTGTTGTCCAAGCTATGCACAAGAGCTGTGGGATATGTGGTGGCCTGGCTGGAAACCATGCCTCCTGGAAATGTTGTTGAGAGCACAGGAGACTTTAAGGAATCTCTGTTTGCTTCTGGAGTGACTTCAGAGTAGGCAGCAACTTGCTGTATTACAGGGACTGATCCTTCAGGGGGCTGTGTTGTGTCCTGCATGGCTGGTGGGAGCTTGCTGGACACCTCCGTCCTGGCAACATGATCATGTGTTCTCTCCAAAACTGTTGTGCCAGTCCCTTGGAAGGGACTAGTTGGAGCAGTGGCTTGATATGGACCTGTTAGTCCAACATGCTTTTGAAAAACACCAGGCTCCTCTGGTGCCTCTGCTGAAGCGGCGTCATGGGGAAATGGGAAGGCTACAGCTTTTTCCTGATCAAGTTTCTCTACAATCTTCTTCACCCACTCTGCCTCCGGATTTGCACAAATCTTCCGGGACTTCAGAGTAATAAATCTGAAAATGAAAAGAGTTTGCTTTAGATGATTGGCATGACAGGGAAGGCACACAGACAGCACCACTGGCTCAAGCCAATGGTAAGCACCAACAGGCTGGATGCAGTATTTATTTCAGGAAGGGCAGGTGTCTCTGAGATCTGACTGAATGAAGATCAGCTGAACATGACTCATGGGTGAAAGGTTTTCCCCTGGGAAGTTTTTTCTCTTTCAAAATCATTGTCCTGATGTATGGATGCAGCATTTTCCTCCAGCGCTCAGAGCAGGAAGCTCCACAGCACCAGCTGCCCAGGGGCAAACACACATGAAGACAAACCCCTCTAATTTACTGAGTGAGGTGAGACTTTCAAAGGTCAGCACAGCAGGTTCACTTTGGAACAACATCCTGGGCCGCAATAACGTAGTCTCAGTGATGCCCCATCTTCAGGGTAATTTGAAAACAATTATCCTAGAGTAAAAACGTAGCTTTCTTCACGTCCAAATAAACTCACAAGTCTGCATCTCTCTCCAAAGAAAAAACCTTCTTTCACAGAAGCACTTGTGCTGTCACCCTGCCTGCTTCCACTGCTCTGTTCTGCCAACCAGGACATCCACCAGGCTGGCGATGGGGCCACACTTACATGATGGCTTGTTTGGAGCAGTGAGGTTCCGTCCTGTGGTAGCTCCTTATCCGCTTCTCCTCTATCCTAGATGCAAATGAGCTGCACACGCTTGAGCACTTCAGAGGTGCTTTGGGTTGCCCTGAAATAATGTTTTCAACATATTAAACATTGTCTTTTTATTAGGTACTATAAAAACTTGCATATTTTCTTTTTCCCCTTCTCTGGGGAGAAGGATTCCAAAGGTTGCCATGAAAGTTTTCTAATCTCACTAAAATGGGATGGAGACCAATGCCACCAGGACCACAATTGTTTGTATCACCCAAACAGCTGATAAGATATCCAAAAAGTTGTGAAAAAAGCATTTTGAAAATTGTGGGGCTCTTGGGGCATGGCTGCACGTGCTTTATTGCAGACACTGTCTGGAGGGCCTCCATGCAAGCACTTGGACCTGCAGTTTATCTCCCCTTTGGGTCACAGGAGGGCAGCTCTCAGCACTGTGCCCAGAAGACACATTTCTTCCCCCCCAAAAGACCTGCTACAATAATCACCAATGGGCTCTTGGTACAGAGGTGCATACCCAAGGGCAGCATGTTTGTCCTCTAGTTATCTGAATCACATTTAGCTATTCCCCCTGTAGGAATTCTCCAGGAGAGCATCCTGCCTCTCTTTTTGCTGGTGTATGGTCTCTGAACTTGGACTCGGAGAAGGGGTTCAGAGAAAGAACCTTTTAATGAGTGACATCGTTCCCACAGGCATCTCAGCAGCCCAGCTTTACAGCAATTGCTCACCAAACACCTCTTTTCCATCCCACTGGAAAATGTGGGTTTCACTTTGCAAAGTGTAAACATAAACCCCAACCTGACCCCTTCAAGGAGCAAAGCCAGACACACCACTGGAAGTCCTTCGTTCATAGAACAGAATCCTATAATCATTAAGGTTGGAAAAGACCTCCAAGATCATCAAGTTCAACTGTCAACTCAACACTACCATGACCACTAAACCACATCCTCAGGCGCCACGTCCACATATTTTTTGAACCCCTCCAGGGACAGAGACTCCAGCACCTCCCTGGGTAGCCTGGGCCAATGCCTCACCACTCTGTCAGGAAAGAAATTCTTCCTACTATGCAATCAAAACCTCCCCTGGCACCACTGAAGCACGTTTCCTCTCATCCTATTGCTAGTTACTTTGGAGAAGAGACCAACACCCACCCCACTACAACCTCCTTTCATGGAATTGTAAAGAGCAATGTGGTCTCCCCTCAAACAACACTTGCACCAACACCAAGCCTTAAGCAACAGGCATCTGCCATGTGAGGAGAGGCTGCACAGCACAGCCTAACAACTTGTTCCTGACATCCCTGGGGTCAAGACTTAGAAAAACAAGCTCTGACCCCTCCTTTGAAGAAAGGAGATGGAGTTTGGTTTAGATCAGGCAGTCTCTACAAAATGTTGTCTCAGATTCCCAAATTAATTTGGTGAATTTGATACAGTTTGGTTGGGAATGATCCAGACACCGAGTGCAAGAATGAGCATTGCTACAGAAGCACCCTCAGCCCTTTTGATCTGAGGAAACCCATGGTTGCAAAGAACTCCCAAGCAAACACTCCTGCGGCCCCTCTGCAGGAGCACACTTCTAGGGCTCTGTAATGTTAAAGCAAAAGTGTTCACACAATAATGTCTTCTGTGACACTTTAGGGTCAAGAATATCCGCTCAGGGACAACTGACTTCCAAGGAGAGAATGGTGTTGCAGGAAGCACGGAGCCAGCCCTGTGTGACCCTGACCCTCCTCCTCTTGGGGCACACAACACTGCTTCTCCAAGCTGCATCTGAGTCTTTGCCAAAGGGGCCTGAGGGACACCTGGGATCTGGGTGTTTATCAGCCTGAGAACACCGCTCCTCAGAGGCACTAGTCCTGGCAGCCACTGGTACCCGCTTTCCAGCATAGTTCCTCAAGAGACCATGGCTAGGGAGCACCACCAGCCTTTCTTTCTGCAGAGCCACCCTGATTTCATCAGTTTAGAGGAGGTGGACACTTGGCCACAGGTAAACAGAGCCAGCTAGTGCCAAAGCAGGCAGCAAGTTCCCAGGTCAGGGCAAGCTGCCCAGAATCCCCATTGCCCACTTTACTCAGGACAGCCCTGGAGAACATGTCCGGAGGTGGGAGGAGAGGACGAAGCCCTTCATGACATCCACACCCTTCCCATCTAGTGGCAGTAGCACACAGATCCTAAGGGCTCTTTGCCCCTCTCCCTTCCCATGGTTGGAATAGATAGTCCCTTTGTCCTGGGCGAAGTCCAGCTTTACCTGCGCTGCTGAGAAGCTGTTTGGCAGCTTGGCAACCCACCCTGCTTAATTGCTGCCTGGGGCAGTAATCCCTGATCTGTGGCACAGGTGACTCAAACCAAGACCAACCCAAGGAGAAGTGCTCTCAGCTACTCCTGGTCCTCTGGCCCCTGATCAGCACCATGCTGGGGCATACCAAAGATCTTTGTCCAGCAAACAGGAAAATGTTTTCCACCAAAGAGGAAAAGAGGTGCACTGCTACATCACTTTCCTAATACAGATCATCAGAAAGTCTCTGCAACACTCTCCCCACCTTCCCCCAGGAGTGAAAAAAATCATCACGGGGCTGCTTGGGCTTCCCTGCTGCCAGGATTGTTGCCATAGGCTCCCCCAGCCCCTTCCCAAACCCAGCCTGCTCCTGCTAAGAGATTTCCCATGGCCCACAAAAGGTCTTTGGGTACCCACAGCCCGATCCAGCACCACCTTCCTCCCCACTGGCAGCACACATCACCATCCCCTCACAATCCTGGCTGCTCCCTGGGAAGCCCAGGGAAGAGCTGTGGCTCACCTCCAGCCAGGGTCACCAGGCACAAGATCCTCAGCAGAAACAGGACCTGGAGAAAAACAGCCTTCATGTTCCCAGGGTCAGCAGTAGGAAGGGAACACAGGGAAGGATTACGGGCAGTATTTCCTGCTCCCAACTGCTTATTGCATTCTCTGGAGCGCCCCAGCTGCTGTAGCTCATTTCAGGATTATGAAGCCCTGAAATGGGGTTTCAGCTGTTATTCCACTCCCCCGCACGAGTCTCAGGCTGACGACAGGAGGTGGGCGGAAGAGCAGGACAAGGAAGGAATACTGCCTGCCTTCCGAGCTAGGCGGCTCCTGGAATTCCCCAGCTGCACTTACATCAGCTTTTCTTAGTGGATGTAGGGCAGCTCCAGCCTCTTTGGCAAATTATTCAGTCAGGGACTTTCAGGAGTCAGCTGCTCCATCCTCTTGTCGCGCAGATGTGGCTCTCATCCAGACAGCCTGTGCTAAGGCAGCACTGTCAGGCTTGTAAAGCTCTCCCCACCTTCAACCCACAGATTCCCAGGTGCACCTGAAGCTCATTCTTTACCCCAAATGCAAAACCAGCTATTCCCTTCCGCTTCAACAGCCATCTTATAAGAGCAGCCTTGGTTGTTCGGCCAAAAGAGGTGGAATTTGCTAATCAGGATTATAAATTCAGCAGCTAGATGGTTGAGCTCATGCCAGGCTGCCTCTTAGGAGCATCGTTAGAGCAAAGGGTGGGCAGGGACCCAATGGCCTCCCCAAGCAGCTCCTTGCTCCCTGGGCATGCTGTCTGCAGCATGTGGTGGTTCCTCCAACATATGGCAGGGCTTCGGCTGGAGGGCTTCCTGGCACCAGCCCACAACCTCCTCTGAGGCGGATATACCAAAACAGTGGTCACATCCTGCACCTTTACTTTTTCTTTCATCTCAGATCCCAGCAGAATACAGAACAATTTCCCCCTGCTAACTCTCTCAGCTGTAAGATGAAGATAAGATCAAGACTGAGACAGTGTGGCTGCCCTCAAAATATTTTTTCCCCAGAGTCTTTTTTAGAGTGGTAGAAACCTGGCTTCTCTGTGCTATGGGAAACTCCAGCAACTCCAGTTAGGATTTTATTCCTAAAGAGAGAAAACCCCTAGGTTTCCATATGATGTTTTTAATTTGGTGAAATGCCCAGTCTATAACTTCAGCCATTGCTTACATTGTAACAGAAGACAAAACCCATTTCAAGGAAATGAAATAAAATAAAGACTTGAAATAACCTGTTTGATCCAGCCAGAACGGAATTTGCCAAGTCTTTTGGAATGTTTTCTGACCCCTTTGCCAAACAGTGTTTTCTCAGACTGGGCAGAGCCTTACAGGAAACTTTTACTTCAATAACTGGAATTGCCCGAGGCTATCGGGCAGTGATGGCACAACCCACACATGCTCATGTCTCCCCTGAAGAAACAGGTTCTGCTGCTTCTGCAAAGGGGTTACTGCCAGCAAGAGATAAAACTGAGGAAGGGCTCCAATGTGTATATAAGGCGGGAGGGCAAGTACTTTGTTTGCTAAGGCTACAATTTGCCACAGGCACTGTTCTTTTTAAGACACAAACAGCTCTTTGGCAGAGTAACGTGGCTGCTTTTCCTGCACAGACTGGGCTGGTGGTGGTTAGAGGACTCCTCCAGGACACTCTTGGGGACCTCCTTTTGCTCCCAGTGAGCTGGCAACTGGATTTCGTGGTGGCACCTGCACAAGAAAATCCCACAACAGAGAGGTGGAGGGCAGTGGGGCACGCCAAGCCTTCAGGTGCTAGCAACGGCACAGGTCTAAGCCACCAGCAAGCCCTTCGGTTCCCACCAAAAGCAAGTCACAGAGGCACAGTAATTTCCCCTGATGGGAGCAGGCAGCTCCAATGAGCAGTGACAAACCTGGATCTCAGCTGGCATCATCACTTCCTACACTACCCTCCCTGTCCCATTGCACATCTAATCCTCCAGCACAGTACAAGCCACTTAATGCACTTCCTTTAGGTTCTGCTGTAGGCCAGGAGATTTTCTGCTGTAACTAGCAAGAAGCCATAGTGTTGTATTGATCTGATGGGGAAGGATCTCAGGACTTCTCCAAGCTTGTCTTCTCCAGGCTTCAGTTGATTATAGCTATCTTAGTTTCAATAGAAATTTTCTAGGGAATCGCTGTAGTCTTGATTTGCTTTAGTTTCTAAGAATAGCAAGTACTTATTCAGCATGGCTCTGTGACTGTAGATGTGGTGAGCACAGGCAGAGGAGGACACCGGTGATCCCAATCCATGAACATGAATCACAACATCCAAGCAATGGATTGTGCAGCCCTGCAAGTCAGGGACAACCAGCTCAAGGAAACAAAGAGCAGAAAAACCGAGTAACTGAGAAGCAGGGAGCACAGTCTGTGCTAAGAAAATGTATGAAAATGAAACCAAGCACACCATGACTGAGCAGGAAGAAAGCCCACCATGAACATCACATCCTTCCAGTATAGACAGCGCGCTGGGGCAGCTCATCACAGACCTTCCCCATTCTTCCTTAGGAAGACTGGAAGGAGGCTTCTTGAGGTTACCCTTAGGACTCAAAGGCTCTCTTTCAAGGGGTGGTGTAGCACCAAAGAAGAGCAAACTTTGGTCTGTGCACCTGCCATCGAGAGTGAGCAGAGGGACCATGTTGGGGCTGAGACTTTAACCTCTGAGCCATCCAACACAGCTGCAGGCTTGATCCTCAGCATCCACAAAAGGATTTGGTGGTTCATGCCAGACAGTTCAGTGCCAAGTATGGAGTCTGGGCTCTCTGGCTCTAGATCCTGCTCTGCTCTAAGGACAGTTTCATACTGTGGTGGACGTCCTGCTACTTAAATACTGTCTCTGGTATGGAGAAAGAGAGAACAAGGTCTGGCATGGACTGGATTCTGGTGACAGCTCAAGGTATGCTCAGAAGCCTGATCTGATGCCATACCCCTAACCTTTGGTTGCACACTGGCAACCATTAGCCAGGTGCTTGGCTTATTGCTCCAAAGCACAGATACCACAGACCAAAGGGCCAGATCCCACCTTCCCCATGAGAAAATATCCCCAGCATTTCCCACCCACTGCAGCTTTGCCAGGGCTGCTCACAGGCAGGTACTAGATCTGTGCACAGGGCTGAAGTCCTTATAGATAGAAGGAACATGTGACTAATGCCAGGGGAATTGCTCTCAAAGGCAAAAAGCAACTTGAGCCTGCAAAAACAACATGCAAAACAATATGAAAAGATAACAAGGGCTATGTCTGAAAAAAAAAAAAAAAAAAGAAAAAAACAACAGGAAATGGCCCCAGAACATGGCCAGTCTCCTTCAGGGTGTTTCCATGTTGGAAATTTGTGCCGGGCTATTCTTGGTTCCTTGTGCACAAAAGACTACACACTGTTTGTTACAAGGGGTTTGTCTTCCTGAAAATCAGGTTGTGACTGGAGAAAAAGGAAAAGCCACTGTATGTGACCTGGAAGAAAGAGATGCCAGAGCTGATCACATGAGAATGCTGATGATTTCACTGCATGATCTGTTCAGGAGGTCCCAAGACCTCAGGAGTTGGTCTTCCTGGAGCAGCGAAGCCCAGCATCCCTGGTAGATTCCTTTGCTGTCCACAGTGTTGTCTATGATCTGTCCTAGAGGCTTGCTGGAAAGAGGCAGTAGTAACTTAGGTTTGGGGAAGATCCAGCTGGTCTTGATGCTGCAAAGGGGACAGGCTGGACCAGGACTCCAACTCCAGATTCTCTTTCCCCTGTTAATGCTCCCAGCTCTGAGCTGCCTTGTGCAGCTCATCCTTGCACCACATCCACCTCTCCTCCATGGTGTTGGCATCTGACACTGCTCTGATACAATCCCCCTTTACTGCACCCCAAGTGCATTAGATTTAAGGCAACTCAGGCACTACCACTGCAGCAGAGTTTCCACACTCACCAGAACTGGGCTCCTCGAGTTTCTCTTGAGGAGCACACATGCAGCAAGCTCTGTGAGTCATGGTGTGTGAGATCGGTGATACGCATACTGAAGGTGAGGCCAGCACATACAGTTGGTCCCCAATGTGTGGGGCCAAATTCCCAGACCTCAATCTGGAGAAACCCCAAAGGCTTTTCCAATGACAGCCAAGAACTGACCCAACAGCCTCTTCTATCCTGACCAAGGCAATCAGTGCCAGACTTAGAAGATCATAAAATCATCAAATAATTAAGGTTGGAAAAGACTTGCAAGATCATCAAGTCCAACCATCAATCCAACACTACTATGACCACTAAACTAGGTCCTGAAGTGTCACTTCTATTCATTCCTTGAACCCCTCCAGGGATGGTGACTGCACCACCGCCCTGGGCAGCCTGGGCCAATGCCTCACCACTCTGGCAGGAAAGAAATTCTTCCTACTATGCAATCAAAATTTCCCCTGGCACCACTGAAGCACGTTTCCTCTCATCCTATTGCTAGTTACTTTGGAGAAGAGACCAACACCCACCTCACTACAACCTCCTTTCAGGTAGTTCAGGTAGAAGATGGTTTCTTAGAGCCAAAGGTGGCCTCTTATTTTGGAGATGTCCTCAGCCTGTGCTTAATGTAGAGCTCTTGAGCTGTTACTGTAATAAGGAAGAGCATTAAATGACAGTGTATCCTGAAATCTGTTTGGCACCGCACAAATTCAACTTTTCTCACACTAAAGAAAAAGGCAGGAAATGAGGAGCAGATGTCTGGAATCGTCTGCAGCCAGCATCTCGATAGGGAACAGAAAGACTCCTATTTGGGAAGTAACAACCAGCGCAGGACTTGTTATATTTATAAAACCACTTTACTTAGAAAACATTTTCACAAATAGCAGAGAACATCACACGGGCTTTCACTTCTCTGAAGTGAAAATGGCTTCCTCCTTCCTGGTGAACAGGAACAAATTTGGGCCTCAGCAGACATTGCAAAATTCTGCTACTCATTTTTCACATTACTGGCCAGCATACCAGGGCAGCTAGGCTGCACAACACGGCTCTTCCCCTGGCAGCATCACACCTGAGCTGCAAACTGGAGGCTGATCACAGTTGGACATTACATGGAAAGGTACATTACTGCAGTGGGAAGTGGTGCCTCTCCTCGGCAACCAGAGCAGCCAGAACTGAAGCCAACTCATTCTGCAGCTGTCCCATGGAGACAGCCCAAGGCTGCCACAAAAAAAACCAAGGTTGAAACTATCACCTGCAAAGAAACAAAGACAGAGATGTTCAGTCTGCAGAGCAGTTAAGCTCTTCCTAAGCAGAGAGGAGCCACTTGTCCCCACGGAGCGATGCAGCCACCAGGCACAAGTTCTTCCCTGGGACAAGAGACAGTAAAGCTCCATGGGGCAGACATGCTTGGATGGCAGAGATGAAATCAGGGCAACTCTAAGATAAGGGGAAGGAGGGTGCTGGGACACTGCCAGAATGGGCTTGCCTGAGCACATTGCCCCTGGGTCCTGGAGCTAGAGAGACATCCTGATGTTGCAATCCTCCTGCGCAGCTGCAAGCCTTGAAAGCAGCATTTCAAGAGCTGCCATGATGAAGGAGAGGCCCTGAAAGGGTGGCCTCTCACCATGGCAGGGAAGAGATGGGAGAATGGCATCAGGACAGGCATGACAAAAAGCTCCATGTGCTACAGGAGCTGCAGCTGAAAGCCTGGCAGCAGCTCCTGCAGCACATGAAGGTTTCTGGTGTAGGTGTGGCTGTGCCAGGCTGCAAGCCAAGATGGTACAGGGAGGTCACCCCTCCCTCACATACTGAAAAATGGTCCTACCAGGGCCACTGTGTTAACAGACAGAAAGAGGCATGGCTCTGCCATTTCATCGCTGTCACAGCTCAGGGCCAGGATAGTGCCTGCTGCCCCAGCTGAAGAAGAGAATGATGCATGTGCCTCTTCGCAGCAGCTCCCACCCCTTCGTCCTATGGCAGCAAGCACAGAAGGCACCTGTGCCATCCCCTTGTCCTTGGGGGTCCTTCTCCTGGCAGGAATGGCCAGGTCCTTGTCCCAGCAATTCACTTGGGGGCGCAAGGAGATCCCGTCTGTGGGACCCACCCTTTCAGCCCCATCCAAGGGCATGTGTGGGCCAGCATAATCATCATCTCTCCACATCCCCACTTCCCGTTTCTCCATCCAGCATGTTCACACAAAATGCTGCCAGTCTCCAAGAAAGGACCTTACCAGAAGTGGCTTTGTTTATTGCCTTCTTGGAAAGGCTCACCGCCTCCCGTGTCCTCAGGGCAGGAGAAGGCTGCGTGCCTTCCAAGGGCGTCTGCGGGACCAGTTTGACATGAGCTTATTGTTAAACTGTGATAGGTGAAGGAAAGATCCAGAAAATCTCTCTCCAGCAATGCTGCTGGGGCTGACCCTCAAAAAAGAGAGCCAGAGGCACCCGTGGGCCAGCCCCAACGGGCTAGAGGAGCTGCCACGTGCAGTGCTATGACCTGCTAGATGTGGCTGCACTGGGACTGTTGGCACTCCCTGGTGTGAGCTGAGACCTCCTGCCCCATAAGCTTTCAAATCCCTGCAGTCTCTTATGGAAGTGGACCACCACAGGCCTCCAGACCAGAGCTATCACCTCACTCATTCAAGCAGCTCTTTCTTTCAAGCCTCAGACATGGGCATCTGCCAAGCTTTGGCCACAGGCATATGCTGAGCCCAAGAACACATGCCAGTGAGAGCAAACAGCCCCAGGAGCCCACAGAGCTTCCAACACCCAACAAGCCTCTACATGAACTGGCACAATAAACACCCCCTGGCTGGGCAAGGAAACAAAGCCAGGCACACACTTCTCTGCTCAGACTCAACCCTTCTCAGGTTCTAATGGCCACTGCTCAGCGCTACTGAGATATGAAGCCAATTCAGGTGTCCTGGCTGAGTGATGAACTGATCTGGGTGGAGCAGTGGCCTTTGCAGTCGGACAAACCGAAGGTCGCTTTAAGTTTAATTGAAAGAGAGCTGCAATTGGGACATTTAGAAGAATCAAATAGCCCATGGAATACACCTATTTTTGTTATCCCTAAAAAGGCAAAAGGACAGTGGAGATTGCTGCATGGCCTACGGGCAGTCAATGTGCAGCTTGTCAACATGGACCCACTGCAGCCTGGCCTTCCGAAAGCAACAATGATTCCTAAGGATTGGGCAATTACAGTGCTTGATATTAAGGATTGTTTTTTCAGCATCCTGCTTCACCCCCAAGAAAAGAAGAGGTTTGCTTTTTCGGTACCCAGTGTCAACCTGAAAGAACCTGCATGGTGATTTCAATGGACAGTGTTACCTCAAGGTATGAAAAATTCCCCAGTTATCTGTCAAACAGTAGTAGCAATAGCCATTTTACCAGTCAGACAAAAATATCAAGACCTTACCATAATTCATTACATGGATGATATTTTAATAGCAGCTCCGTCGGATGATCAACTAACCCCTGTTCTAGAGGACTTAACGTTAGCTCTAAAAGCTGCAAACCTTTGCCTTGCCGAGGCAATAAACACAAAGAGCACCCTCAGTAAAATATCTGGGAGCATTAATTTCTCCCATGACAGTAAAACCTCAGTTATTGAGTTTAACGTCTCAGGTGACCATGTTGCATGAGGCACAAAAGCTAATAGGTGCCTTGCAATGGCTGCATAATTTTGTCAGCATTCCCAAAGAATGGATGATTCCCTTTTATGCCTTACTGAAAGGTGACAATCAAATTTTTACAGCACCACGTAGTCTGCCTGTTGAATGCTTAAAGCCATTGGACCTCATCGCTGAAGCACTTAGCATCCAATCGTTAGCCAGATATCGACCCTTGCGTCCGGTGCATGCGTCATGGATTTTCACACAGTGGGGGTGCTTAGGATGCCTGTTTCAGATGAGCACGGAACCAGATCTTAAACGTAAAGGTGCTATTTATCCACTCTTGTGGCTCTCTCAGGCTCCAAAAGCTGCTTATAGCTCCTTCCCACAGATGTCGGCACAGATCATTCAACGCTTGCAATGGGCAGCCCAACAGATGCTCAGTAGGGACCCAGAAATTGTAGTCCCACCAATGAAATCAGTGGATTGGGAACAGATGCTGGCGCTAACCACTGCTTTGCAAGTTGCCATGGCTGATCTTGCAGGGCAAGTCTTATGTTCATCACAAGTAAGTTGGCCACAACATTTACCGATTTTACAGGGGTTGGCTCATACCGTGCTGCAGTGAACGATTACTCGCTCTCACAGTTTTCACCGATGCATCCTCTGTAACTCAAGACGCAGTGGTGGTCTGGAGTGATCCGAAGAAGGCAGCGTGGTAAAAATTGCAGTACCACAATTCAGACGAAAGCCTTCAGTGGCTAGAGGGTAAGGCAGTAGAAATGGCTTTGCTTGCATGGCGAGATGAGACAATGAACATTGTCACAGACTCTATGTATGTCTTTAAACTATGCATGCAGATGCAATCGTATGGTTTTGCCATGACATCTGTTGCTCAGATGTTATTAACAGCCTTACAGAGGAGAATGGCTCCAGTCGCAGTTTTACACACCCGAAGCCACTTAACTGATAATAGTATTTTTAAGGAGGGCAATGACTGGGCGGATGGGGTGGCCCGGCGACTCTGGATGGTATCTGCTGCGAGGCAGCTACACGAAGACTTACATATAGGTGCAAAAGCCCTTGCCCATCACTGTAATATTGCTGTAGCCACGGCACGAGAGATTGTGGCCATGTGACCCTATTGTCAAAATTCCCCTCTATGGGAAGCAGGCATCAATCCACAAGGCCTTGTGGCAGGAGAGCTTTGGCAAACAGATGTAACTGACTGCGCCCTGCTTGCGCCACGGCGACATCTCTTTGTAACAATTGATACCTTTAGTGGAGTCCTCATGGCAACGCCGGCTCGAAAAACAACAGCGAGAGTCACAATAGGCCATTGGATGACCGCAATGACATGGCTGGGCAAACCAAAGGTAATCAAGACAGATAATGGTCCCAACTTTGTGGCCCAAACAGTACAAGAATGGGCAGGCCGTTGGCATATTACCTTGTCACATGGCATTACAGGTAACAGCACTGGCCAGGCCATGGTAGAAAGGGTGCATCAAACACTTAAAGCCTCCCTCTGTCGTCTTGGGGAGGGGGAGGGTTGCAATGGTCCCACTCTACCGGTAGCCATTCAGGATTTGCTCTTGCAGTGCATGCTTTATGCATGGAATCATTTCGTTCACCCATCCATCCCAAATATACCCCCAATCTTTAAGCATTTTGCACTTACCGATTCGCCTATTGACCCTCCAGTGCAGGTACGTTTCCCAGGGTCTCTTGACTGGGAGAGGGGATGGGCCCTACGTTGTTTGGGCCGAGAGTACACTGCTGTCATCAAAGAAGAGGACGCAAGATGGGTCCCCGCCCATTGTATATGACCTGATAAACAAGTCAGACCACGTGTAATAGATGCAGGGATGGGAGTCATAGATCAGACTTAAATCATACTTGGTGGGCACTGTTAGAGATAATCAAAGGTTTAAGTCCACAGGGAATTAACTTGTTTGTCGAGTTGTCATTACAGGTCACGACTAGATGGATATGGATATTAGCTGTAACGTCACTTGCTGTAACCGGGAACAATGTACATCAACCCTTGGAATAGATCCTGATTCGATGGGAAGATTTGAAACCTTTGTCAAAGGAAGGATCAAGATGGTACAGCTGATGATGCTGCAACAACACCACCTTGGCTTGATGGAATACCCCTTCAAGAAGGAAGACACTCTCAATAACCAGCTTTAAAGAAATTACGCTAATATGGCGAACTTAAGTCTGTGCCTTTGAATTTGTTAGACCTTTTTGAATGTCTTGTTATTATCCTGTGTTGCTATGGCTTGCTTATGCTATAAATAGAATGCTAATCTTTTGTCATAGGGAGGGGGAGATGTTGTAGCAGGCACAGCCCACCCTAGGCAGGGACCGGAGTTCAGAAGATCTCACGATATAACAGAAAGCTTACACCACCTACGATGGGCGCTCCATCGTCCACATTGGAGTCTGTGTCTCGATGGCCCTCAACAGCAGAGGTTGAGTTGCCGCGATCCCGGGGTTCAAGTGTTGGTAACAATACAGAACCGCCCATCATAAGTGAAAATCAGGTTCAGGATCATCTGAAGAACC